>NC_069510.1:57147195-57382692 GCF_027579735.1 Bombina bombina
TATGCTTTAGAGGAATGACAGATCTGTACATTCAGAGATAATCTATGCATTAGATCAGGGACGATTCTAAGGTATTGGTAGTCACTATGTCCTTAGATGTTCCACAATTTGATTGCTCTTACCGGAAAAAACATTCACACCTTGTGTAACAAACAAATGCCTTGAAATAAACAGCTCTTCTGCCATCTCTTTATATTGGCCTTCAATACATTTATATCAAGTAATGATGTCACCTCCCAAGCGCCTTTTTATAGAGTAAACAGATCCAATTTAGCTAACCTCTCTATTCATAGTTTAAATCATCCATTCCCCTTATTAGTTTTGTTTTCCTTCTCTGAACATTTTCTAATTCTTTTTCTAATGTTCCCTTTTCAAAATCGGTCCCCCAGAACTGCACTCCATAGTCATACTCAAGGTGAGGTCTTACCAGGGATTTATACAGCAACAGAATTATGCTTTCCTCCCTTGCTTCTGTGCCTCTTTTAATGCATGCTAGTATCTTATTAGTCATAGAAGCTGCAGCCTTGCATTACACACTCATTTTTAGCTTGTTATCTTTAAGTACGGCTGAATCATTTTCCCTCTGTATTGCGAACACTAGTACCATTTAAATAATAGGCCACCTGCACATTTTGTTCAAAAAATAGAACCTTACATTTGCCAATATTAATTCTTTATTTGCCATTTACCAGCCTAGTCCTCCATTTTTTTAAATAAAAATTGCATTCTGCACTGACCTAATCACCTTATAGAACTTTTTATTATCTGCAAAAATAGAGATGTTGCTATTTAATCTTTGCTCTAAGTCATTAATAAAAATATTAAAAAGAACAGGACCCAGTACTGATCCCTGGGGGACTCCACTGATTACCTTTGTCCAATCTGAGAATGATCCGTTTACTAAAACATGTTGCTCCCTATCTTTTATCCAGTTATTTGGGGTCAATGTATTAAGCAGTGGATGCTGCATCGACGCCCCATTGTTTCTGTTCCACCAGAAACTGAAGTTAAGAAGCAGCGGTCCTAAGACTAAGGGGCCTATTTATTATGTGTCTGTCCGACATGATCCGATCAGCGGATCATGTCCGACAGACATCGCTGAATGCGGAGAGCAATACGCTCTCCGCATTCAGCATTGCACCAGCAGCTCTTGTGAACTGCTGGTGCAACGCTGCCCCCTGCAGATTCGCGGCCAGCATGGGCGTGTTAATCAACCCGATCATATTTGATCTATTGAATTGCGGCGATGTCTGTCCGCCTCCTCAGAGCAAGCCGAAACACGGGCCCTCAAGCTCCATATGGAGCTTGATAAATGGGCCCCTAAGAATCATGTCCGCTCGACCTTTGGTAAATCTTCCCCATAATCTCGTTTTTCCAAATATACTCTTGAATAAATTCCCTTCCAGTATCTTCCCTACTGCTTACTTGTCTATAGCTTTTGGATCAGCCCTGATTCCCTTTTTAAAACGTGGCACCACATCAGCTATCCTGTGTATACGCCTAGTCTTGTGCATTAAGGAAGTCTTAGTACATTAGATATATGGCTAACCTGTGTATTAGAGTAAGGATAGTAATATGCACTAGATACGTGCCAGTTCTGTACATTAGTGCTATAACTATCCCATGTAGGAACTCATTTATAGTCTTGTGCATTAGAGAAGTGCTAGTTCTGTAAATTAGAGCTAAGGCTATCCTATGTATTAGAGCATGGATAGTCCTGTGCACTAAATAAGTGCCAGTTTTGTACATTAGAGATATGGCTACCCTGTGTATTAGAGCATGGATAGTCCTGTGCATTAGAGAAGCACCAGTTCTCGACATTAAAGCTTTGGCTATCCTGCATATTAGAGCATGGATAGTCCTGTGCACTAAATAAGTGCCAGTTTTGTACATTAGAGCTGTAACTGTCCTGTGTATTAGAGCATGTATAGTCACTATGGCTCTCACAGATAGTCTTGTGCATTAGTGAAGGGCCAGTTCTGTTTGCTAAATATAAGGCTACCTAGTGTATTAGAGCATGACTAGTCTTGTCTATTAGAGAAGTGTCAGTTCTGTACACTAGATATATAGCTATCCTGTGTATTAGAGTAAGGATATTATTGTGCACTAGAGCAGTGTCAGTTTTGTACACTAGATATATGGCTATCCTGTGTATTAGAGCACAGCTAGTCTTGTGCATTAAGGAAGTGTAATTTCTGTACATTAGAGATGATAGTCATACAGGATAGCCTGTGTTAATACATGGAGCATGGATAGTCCTGTACACTAGAGAAGTGCAGTTATGTACATTAGAGATATGGCTATCCTGTGTATTAGAGCATGGATAGTCCTGTGCACTAGATAAGTGCAGTTCTGTACATTAGAGCTATGGCTATCCTGTGTATTAGAGCATGGATAGTCCTGTGCACTAGATAAGTGCAGTTCTGTACATTAGAGCTATGGCTATCCTGTGCATTAGAGCATGGATAGTCCTGTACAGTAGATAAGTGCAGTTCTGTACATTAGAGATATGGCTATCCTGTGTATTAGAGCAGTGATTTTTAACCTTTTTTTGCCGTGGCACACTTTTTTACATTAAAAAATCCTGTGGCACACCACCATCCCAAAATTTTAAAAAAATCACACATTGTAGCCTAATACAGCATATATATATATTCATACACACAAACACACACATACTGTATGTATTGTGCTGTTATGCCATGCCTCCTACAAACTACCCCTGCACTGGGAGTAAAAAACAAGCAAAGTTTAAAAAATATGTCACACTGTTGTCAGTCTGCCGTGGCACACCTGAGGATCTCTCACGGCACACTGGTTGAAAAACACTGTATTAGAGCATGGATAGTCCTGTACACTAGAGAAGTGCCAGTTATGTACATTAGAGATATGGCTACCCTGTGTATTAGAACACAGCTAGTCTTGTGCATTAAGGAAGTGTCATTTCTGTACATTAGAGATGATAGCCATACAGGATAGCCTGTGTTAATACATGGAGCATGGATAGTCCTGTACACTAGATAAGTGCCAGTTATGTACATTAGAGCTATGACTATCTTAGTCCTGTGCACTATTTGGCTCTCCTATATATTAATGTTAAAGGGACAGTCAACACCAGAATTTTTATTGTTTAAAAAGATAGATATAATCCCTTTATTACCCATTCCCCAGTTTTGCATCACCAACACAGTTATGATAATACACGTTTTACCTCTGTGATTACCTTGTATCTAAGCCTCTGCAAACTGCCCCCTTATTTTAGTTCTTTTGACAGACTTGCATTTTAGCCAATCAGTGCTCACTCCTAGGTAACTTCACGTGCGCAAGCTCATCATTATCTATATGAAACACATGAACTAATGCCCTCTAGTGGTGAAAAACTGTCAAAATGATTTCAGATTAGAGGTGGCCTTCAAGGACTAAGAAATTAGCATATGAACCTCCTAGATTTAGCTTTCAACTAAGAATACCAAGAGAACAATGCAAAATTGGTGATAAACATAAATTGGAAGGGTATTTAAGATGAGATGCCCTATTTGAATCATCCATGTATTTTTTGGGACTTGACTGTCCCTTTAATTCTGTACATTAGCAGACATCCCAACCTGCAAAAACTAATTTTAGGGAGGTGGCTTCACCTGCTACTGCGCCACCCCCCCCCCTCCCAGTTATATATTGGACACCTTGAAACCCTAAATAAGATAGAGACTTATTAAAGTAGCTTCCCACTAAAGTCACATTAAAAAAAGTAGCTTTATTGCACAACCACATACAATAAACCTATTTTTCAGTGATCGCTTGTTGAATGCATAAATATTTTAGAATATGAAATTTAATTACGTGCAGTAAATAAGATAGTATTTGTGTTTTATTTTATTAAAATCAGTGGGGGCTTTTTGGTTACTGATGAATGCTTTAAGGGTTCTATAACGTCCCAGCAAATAAAGGCAGCCTTAAAGAAACACTTTTCCAGATTTGGGCCCCATTGGATCATGGTACTTGGAGAGGGAGATTGCATTCCATTTGATGGCATCAGGGAGCCGCTATTACAATCAGGGAGACTCCCTGAACTTCAGGGAGAGTTGGGATGTCTGCATTAGATTTATAGGTATCCTGTGTATTAGAGTAAAGCTATTCATGTGCACTAGAGAAGTGTCAGTTCTGTACATTAGAGATATAACTATCCCGTATATTAGAGCATTGATAGTTATATGCATTAGAGAAATGCCAGTTCTGTACATTAGAGCTGTAACTATCTTGTGTATTAGAGCACAGATAGTTATGTGCATTACAGTTATAGCCATAATATATATCTGAGCATGGGTAGCATTGTGTATTAGAGATATGACTATCCTGTGTATTAGAACAGGGATAGTCCTGTACATTATTGGATTATCAGTTCTGTACATTAGAGCTGTAACTATCTTGTGTATTAGAGCACAGATAGTTATGTGCATTACAGTTATAGCCATAATATATATCTGAGCATGGGTAGCATTGTGTATTAGAGATATGACTATCCTGTGTATTAGAACAGGGATAGTCCTGTACATTATTGGATTATCAGTTCTGTACATTAGAGCTGTAACTATCTTGTGTATTAGAGCACAGATAGTTATGTGCATTACAGTTATAGCCATAATATATATCTGAGCATGGGTAGCATTGTGTATTAGAGATATGACTATCCTGTGTATTAGAACGGGGATAGTCCTGTGCATTATTGGATTATCGGTTCTGTACATTAGAGCCATCATGGCTATCCTGTGTATTAGAACAGTGGCAGAAGTGTAAAGCAGAGGCCTCTCCTCCCTCTCTGGGTAGGTGCAGTACGGGGGAGGTGCTCTGCCTCTCTCTATCACTGTTGGTCTCTCTCCTCAGTAGCAGCAGAGCAACCTCCTTGTGTGGCAGCGTCACTCCCTCAGGATGATGGGCCCTTTTGTGTTGCTGATGGCTGTTATTGTCTGTCTTTCTGTCCTGGAGACATCTGGGAAGGTCAGTACGCACAACACTGTTTATCTGTCTGTCTGTTTTTCTGTCTCTGCCTGTGTATTCTTTTCTGTCTGTATCTCACATAATTTAAGTCATCATAAATCATTCCTGTCTGTCCGTTTATCATCACAGACCTTATCTGTCCCTGCATCATCACTGACCATTCCTTTCCTGTTTGTCTGTCCCTAAATCATCACAGAACGTTGTTCCTGTTTGTCTGTCTGTCCCTGCATCATCAAAGACCGTTCCAGTGCCCACCTGTCTCTGTATAATCGTAGATCATTACTGTTCAGGGTTGTCATGTGTTCCTGTGTATTACAGGAGTAAGACATTAGACAACCAGTTTTCTGGTAACACTGACCCTTTACCCATTCACTTTGTATTCCGCCTGTTTGATCAATACAATCTGTATCTCTCCTGTCTATTTGTAATTATTTATACTTGCACCAACCATCAGAGAGGACAGCTACATAGAGGATTTTAGCTGATTTGAGATTGCTGCAAAACAATAATGTTTATTTTCTATAGGAAAATGTATAAACATAACAAAAGCTTTAGATGTTGGTGATGCAGCAGAGCTATTTTAGCAAAATAAACATTTGTTAATAATACAACATATTTTCATGACATTTCTGTCTAATAAAAGTGTGATAATGTAATGTTAAACAAAATAAATATAGAGTTGTGGTGTTTTATACTATTGGATGCAGACTAATTCTAGGATCAGACTAGTAGCACACACTAAAGGCAGAGCATTCCATAAAGAGAAATCAGAAGGATAACTGGGCAGTTGTATAAATTACTTACTGATGTTTTAGGTATTAGTAACTGGAAAAAGCAGGTTAGCAACAGAAACATGTTATCTGAGAGGCATGACAGAGCCATGTTGTATCAGAGGCATGACAGAGCCGTGTTGTATCAGAGGCATGACAGAGCCATGTTGTATCAGAGGCATAACAGAGCCATGTTGTATCAGAGGCATGACAGAGCCATGTTGTATCAGAGGCATGACAGAACCATGTTATATCAGAGGCATGACAGAGCCGTGTTGTATCAGAGGCATGACAGAGCCATGTTGTATCTGAAGCATGACAGAGCCATGTTGTATCAGAGGCATGACAGAACCATGTTATATCAGAGGCATGACAGAGCCGTGTTGTATCAGAGGCATGACAGAGCCATGTTGTATCTGAAGCATGACAGAGCCATGTTGTATCAGAGGCATGACAGAGCCATGTTGTATCAGAGGCATGACAGAGCCATGTTGTATCAGAGGCATGACAGAGCCATGTTGTATCAGAGGCATGACAGAGCCATGTTGTATCAGAGGCATGACAGAGCCATGTTGTATCAGAGGCATGACAGAGCCATGTTGTATCAGAGGCATGACAGAGCCGTGTTGTATCAGAGGCATGACAGAGCCATGTTGTATCTGAAGCATGACAGAACCATGTTGTATCAGAGGCATGACAGAGCCATGTTGTATCAGAGGCATGACAAAGCCGTGTTATATCAGAGGCATGACAGAGCCATGTTGTATCAGAGGCATGACAGAGCCATGTTGTATCAGAGGCATGACAGAACCATGTTGTATCAGAAGCATGACAGAGTCATGTTGTATTAGAGGCATGGCAGAGCCATGTTGTATCTGAAGCATGACAGAGCCATGTTGTATCTGAAGCATGACAGAGCCATGTTGTATCTGAAGCATGACAGAGCCATGTTGCATCAGAGGCATGACAGAGCCATGTTGTATCAGAAGCATGACAGAGCCATGTTGTATTAGAGGCATGAATGAGCCATGTTGTATCTGAAGCATGACAGAGCCATGTTGTATCTGAAGCATGACAGAGCCATGTTGTATCTGAAGCATGACAGAGCCATGTTGCATCAGAGGCATGACAGAGCCATGTTGTATCTGAAGCATGACAGAGCCATGTTGCATCAGAGGCATGACAGAGCCATGTTGTATCTGAAGCATGACAGAGCCATGTTGTATCTGAAGCATGACAGAGCCATGTTGTATCAGAGGCATGACAGAGCCATGTTGTATCTGAAGCATAACAGAGCCATGTTGTATCTGAAGCATGACAGAGCCATGTTGTATCACAGGCATGACAGAGCCATGTTGTATCTGAAGCATGACAGAGCCATGTTGTATCAGAGGCATGACAGAGCCATGTTGTATCTGAAGCATGACAGAGCCATGTTGTATCTGAAGCATGACAGAGCCATGTTGTATCTGAAGCATGACAGAGCCATGTTGTATCTGAGGCATGACAGAGCCATGTTGTATCAGAGTCATGACAGAACCATGTTGTATCAGATGCATGACAGAGCCATGTTGTATCCGAAGCATGACAGCCATGTTGCATTAGAGGCATGACAGAGCCATGTTGTATCTGAAGCATGACAGAGCCATGTTGTATCAGAGGCATGACAGAGCCATGTTGTATCAGAGGCATGACAGAGCCATGTTGTATCTGAAGCATGACAGAGCCATGTTGTATCTGAAGCATGACAGAGCCGTGTTGTATCTGAAGCATGACAGAGCCGTGTTGTATCAGAGGCATGACAGAGCCATGTTGTATCAGAGGCATGACAGAGCCATGTTGTATCTGAAGAATGACAGAGCCATGTTATATCAGAGGCATAACAGAACCATGTTGTACAGAGGCATGACAGAGCCATGTTGTATCAGAGGCATGACAGAGCCATGTTGTATCAGAGGCATGACAGAACCATGTTGTATCAGAAGCATGACAGAGCCATATTGTATTAGAGGCATGACAGAGCCATGTTGTATCTGAAGCATGACAGAGCCATGTTGTATTAGAGGCATGACAGAGCCATGTTGTATCTGAAGCATGACAGAGCCATGTTGTATCTGAAGCATGACAGAGCCATGTTGCATCAGAGGCATGACAGAGACATGTTGTATCAGAGGCATGACAGAGCCATGTTGTATCAGAAGCATGACAGAGCCATGTTGTACCTGAAGCATGACAGAGCCATGTTGTATCAGAGGCATGACAGAGCCATGTTGTATCTGAAGCATGACAGAGCCATGTTGTATCTGAAGCATGACAGAGCCATGTTGTATCAGAGGCATGACAGAGCCGTGTTGTATCAGAGGCATGACAGAGCCATGTTGTATCAGAGGCATAACAGAGCCATGTTGTATCAGAGGCATGACAGAGCCATGTTGTATCAGAGGCATGACAGAACCATGTTATATCAGAGGCATGACAGAGCCGTGTTGTATCAGAGGCATGACAGAGCCATGTTGTATCTGAAGCATGACAGAGCCATGTTGTATCAGAGGCATGACAGAACCATGTTATATCAGAGGCATGACAGAGCCGTGTTGTATCAGAGGCATGACAGAGCCATGTTGTATCTGAAGCATGACAGAGCCATGTTGTATCAGAGGCATGACAGAGCCATGTTGTATCAGAGGCATGACAGAGCCATGTTGTATCAGAGGCATGACAGAGCCATGTTGTATCAGAGGCATGACAGAGCCATGTTGTATCAGAGGCATGACAGAGCCATGTTGTATCAGAGGCATGACAGAGCCATGTTGTATCAGAGGCATGACAGAGCCGTGTTATATCAGAGGCATGACAGAGCCGTGTTGTATCAGAGGCATGACAGAGCCATGTTGTATCTGAAGCATGACAGAACCATGTTGTATCAGAGGCATGACAGAGCCATGTTGTATCAGAGGCATGACAAAGCCGTGTTATATCAGAGGCATGACAGAGCCATGTTGTATCAGAGGCATGACAGAGCCATGTTGTATCAGAGGCATGACAGAACCATGTTGTATCAGAAGCATGACAGAGTCATGTTGTATTAGAGGCATGGCAGAGCCATGTTGTATCTGAAGCATGACAGAGCCATGTTGTATCTGAAGCATGACAGAGCCATGTTGTATCTGAAGCATGACAGAGCCATGTTGCATCAGAGGCATGACAGAGCCATGTTGTATCAGAAGCATGACAGAGCCATGTTGTATTAGAGGCATGAATGAGCCATGTTGTATCTGAAGCATGACAGAGCCATGTTGTATCTGAAGCATGACAGAGCCATGTTGTATCTGAAGCATGACAGAGCCATGTTGCATCAGAGGCATGACAGAGCCATGTTGTATCTGAAGCATGACAGAGCCATGTTGCATCAGAGGCATGACAGAGCCATGTTGTATCTGAAGCATGACAGAGCCATGTTGTATCTGAAGCATGACAGAGCCATGTTGTATCAGAGGCATGACAGAGCCATGTTGTATCTGAAGCATAACAGAGCCATGTTGTATCTGAAGCATGACAGAGCCATGTTGTATCACAGGCATGACAGAGCCATGTTGTATCTGAAGCATGACAGAGCCATGTTGTATCAGAGGCATGACAGAGCCATGTTGTATCTGAAGCATGACAGAGCCATGTTGTATCTGAAGCATGACAGAGCCATGTTGTATCTGAAGCATGACAGAGCCATGTTGTATCAGAGGCATGACAGAGCCATGTTGTATCAGAGTCATGACAGAACCATGTTGTATCAGATGCATGACAGAGCCATGTTGTATCCGAAGCATGACAGCCATGTTGCATTAGAGGCATGACAGAGCCATGTTGTATCTGAAGCATGACAGAGCCATGTTGTATCAGAGGCATGACAGAGCCATGTTGTATCAGAGGCATGACAGAGCCATGTTGTATCTGAAGCATGACAGAGCCATGTTGTATCTGAAGCATGACAGAGCCGTGTTGTATCTGAAGCATGACAGAGCCGTGTTGTATCAGAGGCATGACAGAGCCATGTTGTATCAGAGGCATGACAGAGCCATGTTGTATCTGAAGAATGACAGAGCCATGTTATATCAGAGGCATAACAGAACCATGTTGTACAGAGGCATGACAGAGCCATGTTGTATCAGAGGCATGACAGAGCCATGTTGTATCAGAGGCATGACAGAACCATGTTGTATCAGAAGCATGACAGAGCCATATTGTATTAGAGGCATGACAGAGCCATGTTGTATCTGAAGCATGACAGAGCCATGTTGTATTAGAGGCATGACAGAGCCATGTTGTATCTGAAGCATGACAGAGCCATGTTGTATCTGAAGCATGACAGAGCCATGTTGCATCAGAGGCATGACAGAGACATGTTGTATCAGAGGCATGACAGAGCCATGTTGTATCAGAAGCATGACAGAGCCATGTTGTACCTGAAGCATGACAGAGCCATGTTGTATCAGAGGCATGACAGAGCCATGTCTTATCTGAAGCATGACAGAGCCATGTTGTATCTGAAGCATGACAGAGCCATGTTGTATCACAGGCATGACAGAGCCATGTTGTATCTGAAGCATGACAGAGCCATGTTGTATCAGAGGCATGACAGAGCCATGTTGTATCTGAAGCATGACAGAGCCATGTTGTATCAGAGGCATGACAGAACCATGTTTTATCAGATGCATGACAGAGCCATGTTGTATTAGAGGCATGACAGAGCCATGTTGTATCTGAAGCATGACAGAGCCATGTTGCATTAGAGGCATGACAGAGCCATGTTGTATCAGAGGCATGACAGAGCCATGTCTAAATCCCCTCTGCACTAGGACGCCACCATAAAGCACATTAAAACCAGTCCGTAGCTTAATTTACTCTTACGCGTTTTGTCCATACTAATTTGGACTTTCTCAAAAGGAAGCTATGATTAGCGAGCTCTTTACCCAGTTGGTAATTTCAATCATCCCAGGGTTCCACCCTTATTTGGTAATTGTCCTATCAAATGTATGTGTTAGTTTGCATCATCATTCACTTGTCACTACGTTTACTAATACAGTTATTATAAATTTTGGTACCCAATCTTATTTCGTGAACCTGGTCACATATGAACACTTAGCCTATAGGCATTTTACCTATCTCCCAGCTGGGCCTTCACGTGACATAAACAAAACACATGCGACCGACTTTTACAACTTTTATGAGCTACAATATACTATTCCATGTCAGTGAAATGACAGAGCCATGTTATATCAGTGCAAGACAGAGCCATGTTATATCAGTGCAAGACAGAGCCATGTTATATCAGGGGCAGGATAGAGCCATGGTGTATTATATGCATGACAGAGCCATTTTATATCAGTGCATAACAGAGGAGCCATGTTATATCAGAGGAGCCATGTTATTTCAGAGGAGCCATGTTATATCAGTGCATAACAGAGGAGCCATGTTATATCAGAGGAGCCATGTTAGATCAGAGGAGCCATGTTATATCAGTGCATAACAGAGGAGCCATGTTATATCAGAGGAGCCATGTTAGATCAGTGCATAACAGAGGAGCCATGTTATATCAGTGCATAACAGAGGAGCCATGTTGTATCAGTGCATAACAGAGGAGCCATGTTATATCAGTGCATAACAGAGGAGCCATGTTATATCAGAGGAGCCATGTTAGATCAGTGCATAACAGAGGAGCCATGTTATATCAGTGCATAACAGAGGAGCCATGTTATATCAGTGCATAACAGAGGAGCCATGTTATATCAGTGCATAACAGAGGAACCATGTTATATCAGTGCATAACAGAGGAACCATGTTATATCGGTGCATAACAGAGGAGCCATGTTATATCAGTGCATAACAGGAGCCATGTTAGATCAGTGCATAACAGAGGAACCATGTTATATTGGTGCATAACAGAGGAACCATGTTATATTGGTGCATAACAGAGGAACCATGTTGTATCAGTGCATAATAGAGGAGCCATGTTGTATCAGTGCATAACAGAGGAGCCATGTTATATCAGTGCATAACAGAGGAGCCATGTTAGATCAGTGCATAACAGAGGAACCATGTTATATCAGTGCATAACAGAGGAACCATGTTATATCAGAGGAGCCATGTTAGATCAGTGCATAACAGGAGCCATGTTAGATCAGTGCATAACAGAGGAGCCATGTTATATCAGTGCATAACAGGAGCCATGTTAGATCAGTGCATAACAGAGGAGCCATGTTATATCGGTGCATAACAGGAGCCATGTTAGATCAGTGCATAACAGAGGAACCATGTTATATCGGTGCATAACAGAGGAACCATGTTATATCAGTGCATAACAGAGGAACCATGTTATATCAGTGCATAACAGAGAAACCATGTTATATCGGTGCATAACAGAGGAACCATGTTATATCAGTGCATAACAGAGAAACCATGTTGTATCAGTGCATAATAGAGGAGCCATGTTGTATCAGTGCATAACAGAGGAGCCATGTTATATCAGTGCATAACAGAGGAGCCATGTTAGATCAGTGCATAACAGAGGAACCATGTTAGATCAGTGCATAACAGAGGAACCATGTTAGATAAGTGCATAACAGAGGAACCATGTTATATCAGAGGAGCCATGTTAGATCAGTGCATAACAGAGGAACCATGTTATATCAGTGCATAACAGAGAAACCATGTTGTATCAGTGCATAATAGAGGAGCCATGTTGTATCAGTGCATAACAGAGGAGCCATGTTATATCAGTGCATAACAGAGGAGCCATGTTAGATCAGTGCATAACAGAGGAACCATGTTAGATCAGTGCATAACAGAGGAACCATGTTATATCAGTGCATAACAGGAGCCATGTTAGATCAGTGCATAACAGAGGAGCCATGTTATATCAGTGCATAACAGGAGCCATGTTAGATCAGTGCATAACAGAGGAGCCATGTTATATCGGTGCATAACCGAGGAGCCATGTTGTATCGGAGCATAACAGAGGAGCCATGTTGTATCGGAGCATAACAGAGGAGCCATGTTATATCAGTGCATAACAGAGGAGCCATGTTATATCGGTGCATAACAGAGGAGCCATGTTATATCGGTGCATAACCGAGGAGCCATGTTGTATCGGTGCATAACAGAGGAGCCATGTTATATCAGTGCATAACAGAGGAGCCATGTTATATCGGTGCATAACAGAGGAGCCATGTTATATCAGTGCATAACAGAGGAGCCATGTTATATCGGTACATAACAGAGGAGCCATGTTATATCGGTGCATAACAGAGGAGCCATATTGTATCAGTGCATAACAGAGGAGCCATGTTGTATCAGTGCATAACAGAGGAGCCATGTTATATCGGTGCATAACAGAGGAGCCATGTTATATCGGTGCATAACAGAGGAGCCATGTTATATCGGTGCATAACCGAGGAGCCATGTTGTATCAGTGCATAACAGGAGCCATGTTGTATCAGTGGAATGACAAAGGCTAACGGAGCCGGAACGCATGAAGACATACCCTGATTAGCATCCGATATGCAGTTGAGACGGCAGAGCGGATATTCTAAACGCTGGGCTTGTCTCCATTTGAAATACACTGCACCTGTTGAAAGGAGAGAGGGTTGCAGATGAAAGGACACAGCGAGATTCCTGGATACCAGGCACTGCGACTCACAGAGCTCTGGTGGTATCGGATGAAGTGCACAGGTTGCAGATGAAGCTGGGTTCCTAAAAGCTAAGCATCCAGTGAGATCATATAACGGCAGATCGAGAGGGGCTAATACACTGAGATCCACATCGGGGAATACGTTGTGACCTATAGGCAAATCCAACACTCTGGTATTTTGGACAACACAAGATACCTTAAGCCTATGAAGGCTGGAGAACTTTAAGGTACATTTAAAAACGTATGCCCTCTTTACACATTGCTGGATTATCAAACATATCACATAAATTAAAAAATTCCCTATTAAAGAAAATATTTAGGATCTTAATCAAAGAAAACTCTTTTTCAGTGCCAATGGCCTTGTTTATATATTTTTAAAATGTCTGATGAATTTGGAGAAATTGTCATTGTATTATTGTCACTGTATCATTTTGTTAAGTGTTTGATATTCAGGGATTCATTGTAATGCCTTTTTAACAGTAATTTGCACAGATACATATTCAATTTTGTAGAGTTTTAAGGAAAATATTGTTATTGCCAACATACCCTTAACTATTTTGTTTCTGAATAAATTATTTATTTATAGTGATGTCGCGAACATAAAAATTTGGGTTCGCGAACGGCGAATGCAAACTTCCACAAATGTTCGCGAACGGGCGAACCGCCATAGACTTCAATAGGCAGGCAAATTTTAAAACCCACAGGGACTCTTTCTGGCCGCAATAGTGATGGAAAAGTTGTTTCAAGGGGACTAACACCTGGACTGTGGCATGCCGGAGGGGGATCCATGGCAAAACTCCCATGGAAAATTACATAGTTGATGCAGAGTCTGGTTTAAATCCATAAAGGGCATAAATCACCTAACATTCCTAAATTGTTTGGAATAACGTGCTTTAAAACATCAGGTATGATGTTGTATCGATCAGGTAGTGTAAGGGTTACGGCCGCTTGACAGTGACAGACCAAACTCCCCGTTTAACGCACCGCACTGCATTATTCTAGGGCCAAAGGGAATCACAGCACCACGACCATGACGGCCCCTGCGGGGTGGCCTGCCTCTGCCTGTCATTTTTTTTTTTCGATTAGTTGTACTATGCGTGCAAGCTACTGTGACAACAGATATGAGAGGCACTGTGCACTGGCAGAAGTTGGCAGAGTAGACGCTGTAGGCCTGACACACACGCTTGCAGACAACTAACTGCTATTCAATCTATTACAGTCAAAAAAAAATTTTTTTGTTTTTAAATGTACACTACTGTTACACCAGATATGAGTTGCACTGGTGTGACACTGTGCCCTGGCAGGCCCTGAAACGCACACGTGTGAAGGAAACTGACTGCTATTATTTCACAGTCAAATTTCTAGTTTTTTTTTTAACCCCTTAATGACCGAGGACGTACGCCATACGTCCTCAGAAAAAATACAGTTAACGCCTGAGGACGTATGGCGTACGTCCTCGGTTTGGAAAGCAGCTGGAAGCGATCCTGATTATTGCAGGATGCCTCGATATAACAATAACAAATTTTACCCCTCCGGTGCAGAGAGAGCCACTCTGTGGCCCTCTCTGCACCGGGTATCGATGGCCGCATTCGTTGGTGGGTGGGAGCTGAAGTGGGAGGCGGGTGGGCGGCCATCGATGCGGTCCTTGTCAGAGAGGGGGCGGGATCGCCGGAGGCGCGCACGGGAGGAGGCGGGCGGGCGCGTGCACGGGGAGGGAGCGGGTGGGAACCGATACACTACAGAAAAAATGTTTTTATAAGTGGGAGAAAGGGGTGCAAAATATTTAGTACTTGGAAATCTAAGTGATCTGGGAGCGGGTGGGGGATTGGTCTTGGGGGGGGAAGCTACACTACAGAAAAATGAAATAAAAGTAAAAAAAAAAACATTTTATTTTCAAACTGGGTACTGGCAGACAGCTGCCAGTACCCAATATGGCCCCCAATAAGGCAGAGGGGGAGGGTTAGGAAGCTGTTTTGGGGGGGATCATGGAGGTTGGGGGCTAAGGGGGGGATCCTACACAACAGCATATGTAAATATGCTAAAAAAAATATATTAAAAAAAAAGATACCTTTTATTTTAGTACTGGCAGACTTTCTGCCAGTACTTAAGATGGCGGGGACAATTGTGGGGTGGGGGAGGGAAGAGAGCTCTTTGGGAGGGATCAGGGGGTCTGGTGTGTCAGGTGGGAAGCTGATCTCTACACTAAAGCTAAAATGAACCCTGCAAGCTCCCTACAAGCCACCTAATTAACCCCTTCACTGCTGGGCATAATTCATGTGTTGTGCGCAGTTGCATTTAGTGGCCTTCTAACTACCAAAAAGCAACGCCAAAGCCATATATGTCTGCTATTTCTGAACAAAGGGGATCCTAGAGAAGCATTTACAACCATTTGTGCCATAATTGCACAAGCTGTTTGTAAATAATTTCAGTGAGAAACCTAAAGTTTGTGAAAAAGTTGACTATTTGTTTTTATTTGATCGCATTTGGCAGTGAAATGGTGGCATGAAATATACCAAAATGGGCCTAGATCAATACTTGGGGTTGTCTACTACACTACACTAAAGCTAAAATTAACCCTACAAGCTCCCTAATTAACCCCTGCACTGCTGAGCATAATACACGTGTGGTGCGCAGCGGCATTTAGCGGCCTTCTAATTACCAAAAAGCAATGCCAAAGCCATATATGTCTGCTATTTATGAAAAAAGGGGATCCCAGAGAAGCATTTACAACCATTTGTGCCATAATTGCACAAAATGTTTGTAAATGATTTCAGTGAGGAACCTAAAATTTGGAGAAATGTAACGTTTTTTTTTATTTGATCGCATTTGGCGGTGAAATGGTGGCATGAAATATAACAAGATGGGCCTAGATCAATACTTTGGGTTGTCTACTACACTAAAGCTAAAATTACCCCAAAAAGCTCCCTAATTAACCCCTTCACTGCTGGACATAATACACGTGTGCTGCGCAGTGGCATTTAGCGTCCTTCTAATTATCAAAAATCAAAGTCAAAGCCATATATGTCTGCTATTTCTGAACAAAGGGGATCCCAGAGAAAAATGTACAACTATTTGTGCCATAATTGCACAAGCTATTTGTAAATAATTTCAGTGAGAAACCTAAAGTTTGTGAAAAAGTGAACAATTTTTTTATTTGATCGCATTTGGTGGTGAAATGGTGGCATGAAATATACCAAAATGGGCCTAGATCAATACTTTGGGATGTCTTCTAAAAAAAAATATATACATGTCAAGGGATATTCAGGGATTCCTGACAGATATCAGTGTTCCAATGTAACTAGCGCTAATTTTGAAAAAAAATGGTTTGAAAATAGCAAAGTGCTACTTGTATTTATGGCCCTATAGTTTACAAAAAAAACAGTATATAATATGTGTGGGTACAGTAAACGAGTAAGAGGAAAATTACAGCTAAACACAAACACCGCAGAAATGTAAAAATAGCCCTGGTCCCAAACGGACAGAAAATGGAAAAGTGCTGTGGTCATTAAGGGGTTAATGTACACTACTGTTACACCAGATATGAGTTGCACTGGAGTGACACTGTGCCCTGGCAGGCACTGAAACGCACACGTGTGAAGGAAACTGACTGCTATTATTTCACAGTCAAAAAAGTTTTTTTTTTTAAATGTACACTACTGTTACACCAGATATGAGTGGTGGCACTGGGCAAGTGGGCACAGTATACGCTGTGAGCCTGACACACACGCTGGCAGGCAGGCAACTGCAATTAGATTACACAGGGAAAAAAAAAAAGCAGACTGATGTTCTAGCCCTAAAAAGGGCTTTTTGGGGTGCTGTCCTTACAGCAGAGATCAGATGAGTCCTTCAGGACTGTAGTGGACACTGAATACACTAGCCTAGCTATCGATTTCCCTATTAAATCAGCAGCAGCTACACTGTCTCTCCTCTCACTAAGAATGCAGCTTCCGAATGAATCTAAAATGGATGCTGTCCAGGAGGTGGGAGGGTCTGGGAGGGAGGGTTTGCTGCTGATTGGCTGGAATGTGTCTGCTGACTGTGAGGTACAGGGTCAAAGTTTACTCAATAATGATGAATAGGGGGTGGACCGAACATCTCATATGTTCGCCCGCCGCGGCAAACGCGAACAAGCTATGTTCGCCGGGAACTATTTGCGACATCACTATTTATGTATTATTTAATATGCATCAGAGTGTGTTAGTGCTTCAATTGCTTCTTTTAGCGCTTCTTCTGTTTGTTGGATTAGTTCACTTTTACCTTGAGGGAGCAAGGAATTTTGAGAAGTTTTAGCGTGAAGCAATACAAAACCATTATTTTTTATTTCATGATTCGGATAGAGCAGGCGATTTTAAGCAACTTTCTAATTTACTCCAAATATTAATTTTTCTTCATTCTTTTAGAAAAAAAAAGCAGAAATGTAAGCATAGGAGTCGCCCGTTTTTTTTTCAGAACCTGGGTAGCGCTTGCTGATTGGTGGCTCCAGTTCCATATGCAGGCAGATGCCTAAAGCTCAGGAACCAAGTACCGCAGGACATATATTTACGTCCTATTTGGTAGGGGTTAAATTACAATGATTTACACACCTGATGACTTTAGAATCCTCTAGAACACCTACCCTGCAGATACTCACCTCTGTTTAGAAGGGAAAAATATAATGAAATAGGTTATCTTTGTTGAAAGTGTACATGTCAGTGTTTCTACCTTTTTTAATGAAAGTTTGAACTTTCATTAAAAGTTTTTGACATTGAAAAGTAAACAAAAAATACATAAATGGGAGTATACCCCTAGAAAAAACTCTGGGACACTCAACAGAACATCATAATTGGTACTCGCTTCATTATTGTTCATACACAGCATCTTAGGTAACTGGTTTCTATTATTATGTAATGAGATCAGTCACACAGAATCTAAACCCACGTTATATTGTCATTTTACATACAGAGGGCAGGTATATGCATAAGAAATGTGAAACCACCGACTACCCAAGAAGGCTTAAACACTAGACATGTTAATGCAACAATAAAATGCTGTGACTTATTAGAGAAATGTATTATTGTAGGAATTAACCTCTGTAAATAGGAGTTAAATACATAGTTAAAGAGACAGTCTAGACCCAATACTTATTTTTTATTAATTATTGTTACATACCAGACAAGCATCTTGCAACGGGTTCCACGCCTAAGCTTTCAAAAAGTACATGAAACGTTTAAATAATTATTATGTTAGCAGCTGAAAATGGCTGCCAAGCTCCGCCCACAACTTTCTTCTTGTCCAGCTCTCTGTTTTCTTGTTTGACCGTTTAGCAGTGCACGTTTAATATTTTTTAGTGATCTATTTCACATTGCACTTGTACAAATCATTGTGTGCAAGTAGGAAAACTTATTCACAAGTCGATCGAGATTTGAGAAGCTTAACATTCCAAAATATACCCAGGTGGGTGGAGCTTGTCGACTCCTAACAAACAATGATTTAAATGTTGCATGTACTTCTTCCAAGCTTATAGATGTGGGACCAGTTGCAGGATGCAAAAAAAAGCATTTGTTCACAGGTGTTCTTTGCAGGACATAACAGGTGATTGGCAGTTCTATGTGTTGATTTTGATTGGCTTACTGGCAGTGTCCAGCAACGGCAATGCATTGTGGTTCCAAAGCAAGATTTCCACTATTTGTTTAACCCTTTCATGACCGGGATAAAAAGTCTACATCAGAACAGCGTTCCGATGTAGACAGATTGAAATCACGCGATCGTGCAAAAGATTGCGGGATTTCAATTATGGGATCGGGTCTGGGGGGCGTCCCTAAGACGTTAGGAATGCCCTCCAGACCGCGATCAAATCCTGCAAGCCTAGTAGGCTTCAGGTTAGCCGTTTGCTATGACGTTGTATTCCGTCATAACGGCTTTAAAGCCCAGTGCCGTTGTGACGGCATACAATGGCATAACGGCATTAAAAGGTTAACCCCTTTAGCAAAGAACATTGATGTAATTAGAGCACTTATTTGATTCTTATTTTGTCAATTTTTAACAAGTCAAGACTTCTGTCTTAAATGGACATGAAACCCACATTTTGTCTTTCATGATTTAGAAAGAGCATGCAATTTGAAACAACTTTCTAATTTGCTTCATTCTCTTGATACTCTTTGTTGAAATGCATATCTAAATAGGCTCATTAGCTGCACATAGATGCCTTGTGTGATTGGCTCACCCATGTACATTGCTATTTATTCAACAAAAGATAACTAAAGAATGAAGCAAATTAGATAATAGAAGTTGGAAAGTTGTTTAAAATTGTATTCTCTACCTGAACCGTGAGTATTTTTGGGTTCCATGTACCTTTAAATTTTCACTTTTAAAGGGACATTAAACACCTTTAGATTTTTTTTAAAACAACTTTTGCAATAAACTTTTATTTATTTTGCCACCTTTTCATGTAATTTAGCTCTGAAAATGATAAAAACCACAATTCTCAGAACTTGAAACGCACCGTGCTGTTTTTTTCAGGCTAACCCTGCTACTTAACTTTCCCTATTCATTTTTACTTTATAACAACTGCAAAACAACTCACTTTATAATTACATTATGACCGTGACTAGCCATGCTGACTGCAGACCGAAGTCCAGATTAGCTCCTTCACATAAGGCACATGGTGGCTGGAGTTTGGCTATTGATAAAAAAATTGCAACAAACAAGATGTTAATTTGATTTAAAAACAATTAGACTTGGCTTATATTTTATTCTATAGCAACACAACTGTATGACCTATAATGTCAAAGTATTTACTGTTCCTTTAATAAATTTTATTACTTTGATCCTTTATTTCGTCTAATTTTAATTTAATTAATTTTAATTTTGCACATGCTGGAGACACTACAAGACAGGAAATAGTGCTGCCAACTAGTGTTCTTGCTAATGTATAACATTGTTACAAAACTGCTGCCATCTAGTGCTCTTGCTAATGTATAACATTGTTGCAAAACTGCTGCCATCTAGTGTTCTTGCTAATGTATAACATTGTTGCAAAACTGCTGCCATCTAGTGTTCTTGCTAATGTATAACATTGTTGCAAAACTGCTGCCATCTAGTGCTCTTGCTAATGTATAACATTGTTGCAAAACTGCTGCCATCTAGTGCTCTTGCTAATGTATAACATTGTTGCAAAACTGCTGCCATCTAGTGTTCTTGCTAATGTGTAACATTGTTGCAAAACTGCTGCCATCTAGTGTTCTTGCTAATGTGTAACATTGTTGCAAAACTGCTGCCATCTAGTGCTCTTGCTAATGTGTAACATTGTTGCAAAACTGCTGCCATCTAGTGTTCTTGCTAATGTGTAACATTGTTGCAAAACTGCTGCCATCTAGTGTTCTTGCTAATGTATAACATTGTTGCAAAACTGCTGCCATCTAGTGTTCTTGCTAATGTGTAACATTGTTGCAAAACTGCTGCCATCTACAGGGAGTGCAGAATTATTAGGCAAATGAGTATTTTGACCACATCATCCTCTTTATGCATGTTGTCTTACTCCAAGCTGTATAGGCTCGAAAGCCTACTACCAATTAAGCATATTAGGTGATGTGCATCTCTGTAATGAGAAGGGGTGTGGTCTAATGACATCAACACCCTATATCAGGTGTGCATAATTATTAGGCAACTTCCTTTCCTTTGGCAAAATGGGTCAAAAGAAGGACTTGACAGGCTCAGAAAAGTAAAAAATAGTGAGATATCTTGCAGAGGGATGCAGCACTCTTAAAATTGCAAAGCTTCTGAAGCGTGATCATCGAACAATCAAGCGTTTCATTCAAAATAGTCAACAGGGTCGCAAGAAGCGTGTGGAAAAACCAAGGCGCAAAATAACTGCCCATGAACTGAGAAAAGTCAAGCGTGCAGCTGCCAAGATGCCACTTGCCACCAGTTTGGCCATATTTCAGAGCTGCAACATCACTGGAGTGCCCAAAAGCACAAGGTGTGCAATACTCAGAGACATGGCCAAGGTAAGAAAGGCTGAAAGACGACCAACACTGAACAAGACACACAAGCTGAAACGTCAAGACTGGGCCAAGAAATATCTCAAGACTGATTTTTCTAAGGTTTTATGGACTGATGAAATGAGAGTGAGTCTTGATGGGCCAGATGGATGGGCCTGTGGCTGGATTGGTAAAGGGCAGAGAGCTCCAGTCCGACTCAGATGCCAACAAGGTGGAAGTGGAGTACTGGTTTGGGCTGGTATCATCAAAGATGAGCTTGTGGGGCCTTTTCGGGTTGAGGATGGAGTCAAGCTCAACTCCCAGTCCTACTGCCAGTTTCTGGAAGACACCTTCTTCAAGCAGTGGTACAGGAAGAAGTCTGCATCCTTCAAGAAAAACATGATTTTCATGCAGGACAATGCTCCATCACACGCGTCCAAGTACTCCACAGCGTGGCTGGCAAGAAAAGGTATAAAAGAAGAAAATCTAATGACATGGCCTCCTTGTTCACCTGATCTGAACCCCATTGAGAACCTGTGGTCCATCATCAAATGTGAGATTTACAAGGAGGGAAAACAGTACACCTCTCTGAACAGTGTCTGGGAGGCTGTGGTTGCTGCTGCACGCAATGTTGATGGTAAACAGATCAAAACACTGACAGAATACATGGATGGCAGGCTTTTGAGTGTCCTTGCAAAGAAAGGTGGCTATATTGGTCACTGATTTGTTTTTGTTTTGTTTTTGAATGTCAGAAATGTATATTTGTGAATGTTGAGATGTTATATTGGTTTCACTGGTAAAAATAAATAATTGAAATGGGTATATATTTGTTTTTTGTTAAGTTGCCTAATAATTATGCACAGTAATAGTCACCTGCACACACAGATATCCCCCTAAAATAGCTATAACTAAAAACTACTTCCAAAACTATTCAGCTTTGATATTAATGAGTTTTTTGGGTTCATTGAGAACATGGTTGTTGTTCAATAATAAAATTAATCCTCAAAAATACAACTTGCCTAATAATTCTGCACTCCCTGTAGTGTTCTTGCTAATGTGTAACATTGTTGCAAAACTGCTGCCATCTAGTGCTCTTGCTAATGTGTAACATTGTTGCAAAACTGCTGCCATCTAGTGTTCTTGCTAATGTGTAACATTGTTGCAAAACTGCTGCCATCTAGTGTTCTTGCTAATGTGTAACATTGTTGCAAAACTGCTGCCATCTAGTGCTCTTGCTAATGTGTAACATTGTTGCAAAACTGCTGCCATCTAGTGTTCTTGCTAATGTGTAACATTGTTGCAAAACTGCTGCCATCTAGTGCTCTTGCTAATGTATAACATTGTTGCAAAACTGCTGCCATCTAGTGTTCTTGCTAATGTATAACATTGTTGCAAAACTGCTGCTATATAGTGCTGCAGACACGTGCACACTCATGAGCATACCTTCCTGTTTTTCAACAGAGAATAACAAGAAAACTAAGAAAATGTGATAATAGAAGTAAATTGGAAAGTTGTTTAAAATGATATGCTTTATCTAATTCATGAAAGAACATTTTTGAGTTTTATGTCCCTGTAATTATTATAACTGTGTAGGTTATGCAAAACTGGGGAATGGGTAATAAGGGGATTATCTATCTTTTTAAACAAGAAAAATTCTGGTGCTGACTGTCCCTTTAAGTACATTAAAGGGCCACTGTAAGTAAATATTTTCTATGCCTGTTACTAACTAACTACCCCAAATACGCTTTTTATCAATAGCATTTCATTAACATATCTCTACCGTATATCAGAAATCTTGTCTGCAAATTTAATTGTTTTCCAAACCCACTCCGCGGGTATCCTTTGCTCTGTACCAATCCGTTTACAATACCTAGGTTTCAAAATGGCGCTTTAAACACAATTTCATTGGTTTAAGTATTTTGAACATGCAGTGCTGAAAATAGTGGGCAGGATAACGTGACATCATCGGCAAATAAAAGATATAACTTTTATAACGTTATGAAACTTCGTTTTGGAGAAAATATAGGTCAGTAGGTTTTAATTAATGTTTATTAACTTTAATATGTTAGTTGTTTAGCTTAAAAATTATAACGGAAAATAATCCTTTAAATAAGTTAAAGCCATGTCAATTAACATAAATGAAGCACATATGGGACTTGGGATAAAATGATTGGCATTACATTTTCAGGTATAATGACCATTGTTATAACTAGCGCAAATGAAAGTATAGGGAAATTATGTATTTGTTATTCTAATTTATGTATAAATTGTACCCATATTCTGCAGCACTGGGTATCACAACTATTTATAGTAAACAATCCAAAAACAGGAATTTAAAGATAGGAGAATAAAGACCCTGTGTGTGACAGAATACCTAAGTAATCTCTGGGGTGTGCACAGGTCCTGAGCACTATATGGCAGCAGCATTTTTTTAAACAATGTAAATATTTATAGATAGATAAATAAACAAGAGATGGGTTAACGCGCAACAACCACGTCTCTTGTATAAGTTAACTGTTCTTTTACACATAAAGGAGTACAGCAAAATGGTTTCTTGTGTAATTACAGGGAGTGCAGAATTATTAGGCAAGTTGTATTTTTGAGGATTAATTTTATTATTGAACAACAACCATGTTCTCAATGAACCCAAAAAACTCATTAATATCAAAGCTGAATATTTTTGGAAGTAGTTTTTAGTTTGTTTTTAGTTTTAGCTATTTTAGGGGGATATCTGTGTGTGCAGGTGACTATTACTGTGCATAATTATTAGGCAACTTAACAAAAAACAAATATATACCCATTTCAATTATTTATTTTTACCAGTGAAACCAATATAACATCTCAACATTCACAAATATACATTTCTGACATTCAAAAACAAAACAAAAACAAATCAGTGACCAATATAGCCACCTTTCTTTGCAAGGGCACTCAAAAGCCTGCCATCCATGGATTCTGTCAGTGTTTTGATCTGTTCACCATCAACATTGCGTGCAGCAGCAACCACAGCCTCCCAGACACTGTTCAGAGAGGTGTACTGTTTTCCCTCCTTTTAAATCTCACATTTGATGATGGACCACAGGTTCTCAATGGGGTTCAGATCAGGTGAAAAAGGAGGCCATGTCATTAGATTTTCTTCTTTTATACCCTTTCTTGCCTGCCACGCTGTGGAGTACTTGGACGCGTGTGATGGAGCATTGTCCTGCATGAAAATCATGTTTTTCTTGAAGGATGCAGACTTCTTCCTGTACCACTGCTTGAAGAAGGTGTCTTCCAGAAACTGGCAGTAGGACTGGGAGTTGAGCTTGACTCCATCCTCAACCCGAAAAGGCCCCACAAGCTCATCTTTGATGATACCAGCCCAAACCAGTACTCCACCTCCACCTTGCTGGCATCTGAGTCGGACTGGAGCTCTCTGCCCTTTACCAATCCAGCCACGGGCCCATCCATCCGGCCCATCAAGACTCACTCTCATTTCATCAGTCCATAAAACCTTAGAAAAATCAGTCTTGAGATATTTCTTGGCCCAGTCTTGACGTTTCAGCTTGTGTGTCTTGTTCAGTTGTGGTCGTCTTTCAGCCTTTCTTACCTTGGCCATGTCTCTGAGTATTGCACACCTTGTGCTTTTGGGCACTCCAGTGATGTTGCAGCTCTGAAATATGGCCAAACTGGTGGCAAGTGGCATCTTGGCAGCTGCACGCTTGACTTTTCTCAGTTCATGGGCAGTTATTTTGCGCCTTGGTTTTTCCACACGCTTCTTGCGACCCTGTTGACTATTTTGAATGAAACGCTTGATTGTTCGATGATCACACTTCAGAAGCTTTGCAATTTTAAGAGTGCTGCATCCCTCTGCAAGATATCTCATTATTTTTGACTTTTCTGAGCCTGTCAAGTCCTTCTTTTGACCCATTTTGCCAAAGGAAAGGAAGTTGCCTAATAATTATGCACACCTGATATAGGGTGTTGATGTCATTAGACCACACCCCTTCTCATTACAGAGATGCACATCACCTAATATGCTTAATTGGTAGTAGGCTTTCGAGCCTATACAGCTTGGAGTAAGACAACATGCATAAAGAGGATGATGTGGTCAAAATACTCATTTGCCTAATAATTCTGCACTCCCTGTAGGTGGTAAACATCCCATTGGGGTTTCTACTTACAATTTATTACCTTAAAGGGACACTAAACCCACATTTTTTCTTTAATGATTTAGGTAGAGAATAGAATTTTAAACATTATTCCAATTTAATTATATTATCTAATTTGCTTTATTCTTTAGATATCCTTTGTTGAAGAAATAGAAATGCACATGGGTGAGCCAATCACACAAAGCATCTGTGCAGCCACCAATCAGCAGCTACTGAGCCTACCTAGATATGCTTTTCAGCAGAGGATATCAAAAGAATGAAGCAAATGAGATAATAGAAGTAAATTAGAAGCTGATTAAAAGTGCATGCTCTTTCTAAATCATGAAATAAACAATTTGGGTTTCATGTCCCTTTAAGACGGAAAGCACTGAAGGGTTCTGGCTTTGCTGCTCCTTGTAGCCTTCTGTTCAGCTCCAGGTTCGTGAGGAAAAGAAGTGAAAATACACAAATAGTGTAATTCTATATTTATTGTAAGAGTAAAAAAAAAGGCCAGATTACGTGTGGCACACTAGCTGTTTCGCGCAAGCGATATCAAGTTTATTGCGGCTGTTTGCATGTGCCGGAAGGAGTGCTCGTATTACAAGTTGAAAGTAAATGCGAACACTTTAGCGCAATCGCAATTTATGCTAGAATGATTACCACAACCTCAGAGCTCTAGTTGACTGTTACGCAAACCAAAAAAGTGTCATAAAATACATTTAAAAGTACAGTTACACTTCATAATAACACCGTCTAATAAAAATGTAAAAAGTAAAAAAGTTTTAAGGGCTCAAAGATATGAGGTTTAATGATAAAGAAATAATCAAATTAAACACAGTTGTTCATTTCCTTTTTGCACTTATATGTCCCTGTAACAAAAATTGCATTAAGGCTAAATATCAAAGGTTGAAACTAACCAAGATAACAATTTGTTCGGTATGGCTTTACCACCAAAAAAATGGCCTTTGAGTGCAGAATGGTCAGTTACAAGTCGCACGGGATGGCTTTACCGCGATCATTATGGCCTATACAGCAACGATCCATTCTGCATTTAAAGACCTGTAGTTAAGGATTTTGAGAAACAAAAAAAGTTTCACAAAACCCATAAAAAATAAGTTACACAGTACACTAACACCCATAAACTACACTATTAACCCCTAAACCGCCACCCCCCAGCATTGCTACTACTAAAATAAACTTATTAACCCCTCAACCTCCATCCCCCCACATCTCTACTACTGCTAAATTAACCAATTAACCCCTAAACCGCCGTCCCCCACATTGCTACAGCTAAAAAAAACTTTTAACCCCTAAACCGCCATCCCCCCACATCGCGACTACCTAAATTAATCTATTAACCCCTAAACCTAATAACCCCTAACTTTAAATTGAAGTTACAATATACTAACTACCTTTAAATAAATAAGAACTTACCTGTGAAAAAAATAAAACCTAAGCTTAAACTACAAAAAAACAAAAACAAACCCTTATCTAAAAAAAAAACACCCCAAAAATAAATTAAAATAAACTAACACAAATCCCAAAATAGGTACTCACCATTACTGAAGTCTGGCGATGAATCTTCTTCCAGGCGGCAAAAAGTCTTTATCTGGGTGGATCCATCTTCTATCTTGCCGGAGGTGCGGAGCGGTCTTCTGAGGCGCGGATCGGGATCGGTGGTCCTCTGCGGCAGTCATCAGCGACGTGGAGGGTCCTCTTCATGCGATTGTCCACATCACATATTGGGGTACCCTTGCATTCCTATTGGCTTAAACATTCAAATCAGCCAATAGGTTGAGAGCTGCTTACATCCTATTGGCTGATTTGATAAAAAAAGTAAGCTTTTTGCACGCATCGGGTAGAATGCTTATTATAAGTTGAAAGTAAAAAGTTTGCATGCGAGCAAAACTCGGCGAGAGTTAACTTGAGGACTTCGAATATCACGACCGTGCTAACGCATTCACCTTATTCAATGAAGAACGTAAAATAAAAAACCTAGAACGTATTGCACTAAAGGGACAGGAGTTATGTTCTTCACATACAGGAATGTTATTTTTATTGTAAATGCATATTCCTATATATATCTGTATATACCTATACCTGTATATCTATTCCTATAGATATATACAGTATCTCACAAAAGTGAGTACACCCTCACATTTTTTTAAATATTTTATTATATATTTTCATGTGAGAACACTGAAGAAATGACACTTTGCTATAATGTAAAGTAGTGAGTGTACAGCCTGTATAACAGTGTAAATTTGCTGTCCCCTCAAAATAACTCAACACACAGCCATTAATGTCTAAACCATTGGCAACAAAAGTGATTACACCCCTAAGTGGAAATGTCCAAATTGGGCCAGCAAATATTTTGTGTGGCCACCATTATTTTCCAGCACTGCCTTAACCCTCTTGGGCATGGAGTTCACAAGAGCTTCACAGTTTGACACTGGAATCCTCTTCCACTCCTCCATGATGACATCACTGAGCTGGGGGATGTTAGAGACCTTGCGCTCCCCCAACTACCATTTGAGGATGACCCACAGATGCTCAATAGGCTTTAGGTCTGGAGACATGCTTGGCCAGTCCATCACCTTTACCCTCAGCTTCTTTATCAAGGCAGTGGTCATCTTGGAGGTGTGTTTGGGGTTATGTGGGAATACTGCCCTGCGGCCCAGACTCTGAAGTATGTCACAGTATATGTTGGCATTCATGGTTTCCTCAATGAACTGTAGCTCCCCAGTGCCGGCAGCACTCATGCAGGCCAAGACCATGACACTCTCACCACCATGCTTGACTGTAGGCAAGACACACACTTGTGTTTGTACTCCTCACCTGGTTGCAGCCACATACGCTTGACACCATCTGAACCAAATAAGTTTATCTTGGTCTCATCGGACCACAGAACATGATTCCAGTAATCCATGTCCTTAGTCTGCTTGTCTTCAGCAAACTGTTTGCAGGCTTTCTTGTGCATCATCTTTAGAAAAGGCTTCCTTCTGGGACGACAGCCATGCAGACCAATTTGATATGACGCTGAGCACGTGCACTCAACTTCTTTGGTCGACCATGGCAAGGCCTGTTCTTAGTGGAACCTGTCCTGTGAAACCGCTGTATGGTCTTGCATAGAACTGCAGCTCAGTTTCAGGGTCTTGGCAATTTTCTTATAGCCTAGGCCATCTTTATGTAGAGCAACAATTCTTTTTTTCAGAGCCTCAGAGTTATTTGCCATGAGCTGCAATGTTGAACTTCCAGTTACCAGTATGAGAGAGTGTGAGAGCGATAACACCAAATTTAACACACCTGCTCCCCATTAACACCTGAGACCTTGTAACACTAACGAGTCACATGACACCGGGGAGGGAAAATGGCTAATTGGGGTGTACTCACTTTTGTTGCCAACTGTTTAGACATTAATGGCTGTTTGTTGAGTTATTTTGAGGGGACAGCAAATATACACTACTTTACATCATAGCAAAGTGTAATTTCTTCAGTGTTGTCACATGAAAGATATAATATGAAACCAAATCCGCCCCTAAGCCTGCATGAAGGTGTGGCCACCAATCAAGTTCTTCTGGTGGGGGCAAGACTAAAGCTATTTCAAGAATTTAAGGCAGAATCTGTCCAAAATCAGTGGATTCAGAATATTATTTCTTAAGGGTATCAAATTGGATTTAGAATAAGACCTCCCATGGGAAGATTCTCTCTCACCCATGTACCCAAAAACCCAGTAAAAGCCCAAGCATTTCTGAAATGTGTTTTTTGATCTAGAACTCTTGGGGTAATTGTCAGAGTTCCTCTTCAAGAACAGGGGTTGGGTTTTTATTCAAATCTTTTCATTGTCCCAAAGAAGGAAAATTCTTTCAGACCAATTTTGGATCTGAAAACTTTAAATCGATTTGTAAGAGTCACAACTTTCAAGATAGTGACTATAAGGACTATTCTGCCTTTTGTTCAGCAAGGTCACTTTATGTCCACAATAGATTTACAGGATGTTTACCTTCACATCCCAATCCACCCAGATCACTGTTGATTTCTGAGATTCTCCTTTCTAGACAAACATTACCAATTTAACACTCTTCTATTTGGCCTAGCAACAGCTCTGAGAATATTCTCAAAGTTTCTCGTGGCCAGCTATCTGTAATCAGAGAGCAGGGTATTGCAGCGTTTCCTTATTTGGACAATATCTTTGTACTAGCTCAATCTTTTCATTTAGCAGAATCTCACATGAAACAACTATTGTCGTTTCTTTAAAGACATGGTTAGAGGATCAAACGAAAATTATCAATCCTTGGATTGATGGAGTGTACACCTATATAGCACTCATTCCCTAATTGATAGTGACAAAAATTGGACAAGAGCTGTGTCTCCTTGGAGGAGAGTGTGCGTGGGGATGTTTATTAAAATATAACCTTTATTGGTAATCTTTTAAAAATATACGGCAACAAACACAATTGACATACAAACTTTATTAAAAACACAGGTTTGGGTCTTAATAGATTATTATCCGTTATTCTCGGAGTACATTACGTGGTTGTGGTGTGTTTCAGAAATTACTTGGGTTGGAAGTCAGGTTAATCCCAGTGATTATATAGTGATTTATTATACTTTGAGCTTATATTTGAGAAGGCTGTGGTATTGTGATATTTACTCTATTGTTATATGAGTGATCTGTGACTCATCTTTCAAATCAAATTTTGATATTAAAGGTATTAGCGTAAATATCCCATGTTATCACCAATATTTATTATTAATGCTTGTAAAATTGCATTTCATATGTATCTTGGTGAGACACTGCTTAATTTCCTAGTAGTTGTCTTCTTATTTCAGTATGATATTGTGGGAAATATATGTATACTGCTGTTTTAAGTAGCCTCCTAACTATATAGATACTGAAAGTACTTTTTGTGTATAGTATAGTAATACTGGTCGGTAAGTTAATGTATTAACCCCTGTGATATCTTGAATCGTGTATTTATCAATACTTAAGTATGCACAAGCATTGTGCTTAAATCACAAGCATTGTGCTTGATATCTTAGATCGTATATTTATCAATACTTAAGTATGCACAAACATTGTGCTTGAATCATTACACAGAAATTGTATTTTTTAAATTTCTTGGAATTTTTAAAGTTGATAGTGTGTACTATACTTGTTATAACAGTAGCATATTTAAGTAATTTAGTAGCTCTATTGGATCTTAGCGTTAGGATCTTACGATGTAAGAGTTATAATATTCTTGTGAGTATACTTTAATGTTACAAGAAAGTAGCTGTTCTGGTATAATAATTATGCTCTTAGTATGTATCAACTATTACTTAGTGGTCTTAAATAATTAAAGCATGTTGTCCTCTTAGGCCTTAGGAGTTGTTAGCGGTATTGTGGTGTGAGTTTGCTGAATATTGGCGGTTTTTTCTGTGTATTTAAATATTCGTACTCCTAACCGCTTGCTGAATGCATGCTTTTGATACTGGTTGTTTTTTAAAGTAATTCGCTAAGTACTTGCATTATTATATCTAGGCTTAATGTGACGCCTATATAACTGTTTGCAATATTTGCAATACTTGCGGTATTGTATCTATGTTGGTGTATAACAATATTAACCGCTTACAAAATCCAGGCTTAATGTATCACATGTGTCTAAGCTTAATGTATCACATATATAGCTACTTGCAGTATTTGCAATCCTTGTGATACCGTATCTATATCAGATTTTTAATAATGTTAACCGCTTACTAAATCCTGGGCTATACCTGTCAATTTGGCGTGGGGTGCTTCGCTAAATATTGACAGTGTTGTATGTATCTTTTAGAGCTCCATAAATCTGGCCATTGGCCAGTTCTAGGCTTCTAATATCAAATGCTCATGCTACTGAATAAACTCCGTTTACAAGTAAAATTACTTAATATTGTGCACAACCACAATAGTTATATATAATATAAAGACCTCTGTTCCTGCTAATTAAAAAATGCTAACTGGCATTCTACAAACAATTCCCTAACATGTTTCGCCACTAACGTGGCTTTTTCAAAGGGTACGGCGCGGCCATGCTGATGTCTATTTATTGGCTGGCACTACTCCTCCTATTGGACGTTAAGAACCAATCAGATTGTTCCTAACGAGGAACCAATCATTGAATGTGGGACAGCCTGTGTGTGTTAAAGACGGAATATTATTGGGTAAGGCTGTTCCTTCATTCATTGTGTGATATAAAGATTCCGGATCTCAATGTAGTTTTGCAATAAGAAAAATCTGCACATCTTATTCCAATGAAAGGGGGAACAAAACCCCCGGGAGAACATTGGGAAGGCAAAGATCTTCTGAAATTTCTAAGATTATTCTTTAAATAAACGTTCTCAAAAACTGTTTTTTGTGATTGTGGTCTATGTTTTTTATGATTTTGAATATGCCAATGACAGATTCTATTACTGGCAGGTTATTCATGATCAATGTTAATCTTGTAATATAAAGATGGGTACAGATAAACTGGCAGAGAAGATTTTTGATTATTCATAATATAATGGGTTATACTGAAAACTCTTTAACTTGAAAGGGAAATGTAGATATCTGGCTGGATTAAGATGAGAAATATCTAGAAAAAACACACTGACATCAGTATAATTGGAGAATAATACTAATAATGTGTAAAATGAGAAATGATAAATACTGACAATAACACTATTAAATGATTTTAAACATTTATAATAGTCTCCATTCGGCTAGTTCTTACATTTACTTTTATGTTTCCATTGTTGGTGATTCCTTGAGGCTGGTAATGTAAGGGAAAAGGAGTTGTTCTACTGCCTACTTGTAGTTTGATATGAAACGTGCTGTCAAATGTTTCTCATATTGCACGGTGTTATGTTAACTGAGGAAAAGTACTTTGAGATAAAAGTCTTATTATGTTGACTAAATGTGAATCCAAGAGGTGATGGTGTTAACTTGAACTGAGATACGTCCCTTAAACATAAGAGATTATAAAAATGAGAATTCTAATAGAGTAACTATTTATTTTGATAAAGTGATACAGTGCCATGTGAGGTATGAGTGAAAGTGGATGTGATGTGAGCACAAAACAGTGCTGGTACTATCGTGATATTGATACAAAAAAGAAAAAAAGGAAGAAATTAAATAATTGTGAATAATAGATAATTAAATATCTGCTTGGTAGTGGTCATAAAGGCAGATAACGAATGTTAGGTGTCCGTGAAGAGTGATGGATATATAATCCATGTTGAGTGACTGATGCATTTATAGTCTGTATGATAATTACAATATGCTTTTTCCAAAGTTGTTTATAAGTTGTTTTCTCGGTTACTGGTATTTGTCATCTTGTTTATATCTACAGGTATGAAAAGTAATTGTTATGTTCATTTAACCCATTAGGTTGTATGGAGTTAAGCAGATAAATCCATCTGCTTTCATATTGTAATAAACTTTTTTCTTTATCTCCACCTCTAATTCCTAGGTTGGTTTTATGTATACCAAAGCATAGTAGCCCTTCTGCCTTTCCTTGATGGAATTTGTAAAAATGCTGTGCTACTGATGAGATGGCCTTTTTGTTCTTTAGGTCTTTAGCTGCATTCCTGATATTGCGCACATGTTCTTGTAATCTTGTTCGTAATTTACGTGTCGTCATCCCTACATACTTTTTGGGACACTTACATTGTAAAACATAAATTACGCCGGTAGTGTTGCAATTGATGAAAGATTTGATTGGATGTTTTTTATCAAATCTATCTGTAACTGATGTTGTTTTTTTCAGGAATTTGCAGCTGATACAATTCCCACATGGGTATGATCCATTTTGTATGCCACTGACAGTAGTTTTCTTTTTACGAGTGTAATGGCTGGGGCTCACTAAATCTTTCAGATTTTTTGTACGTCGATAACTGATGTCAACTTTGGATCCTAGGAATTGGTTCAAGGTATTATCTGCTTGCAAGATATGTCAGTGTTTATTGATTATTTGAATTATATCTTTGCTCTGTGTGTTATAAGTTAACACTAATCTGGTTTTGTTGTCACTAGTGCGAATCTTAGGTTTCAATAGATTCTGACGTTCTGTTTTTGTTGCTCTATCCTTTGCTTTTTTAATGAGAGATTTACTGTACCCCCTCTGGCTAAGGCGATCTGATGTTTCTTGTGCTCTTATTTTATATAAGTCTGGTTCTGAACAGTTTCTTTTGACTCGTAGAAATTCTCCTGTTGGAAGTGATTTAACTGTGCATGGTGCATGTGCACTTGTATTGTACAGGATAGTATTGGTGGCCGTTTTCTTTCTGTATAAATCAGTCCCCACCATGCTATTACTTTTTTTAAAAATTCTCAAGTCCAAAAAGGATATCTCTGTCTGACTGTATTCATAGGTTAGTTTAATGTTTAACCTGTTTACATTTAGGATCTTTAGAAATATGTTCAACTTATCCTTAGGTCCTTCCCAGATAAAAAGAATGTCATCTATGTACCTTAGCCAGAGGGGGATATGTTTAGTAAATTCATCATTGTCGTCAATGAAGACAGTGTTGTGCTCCCACCAACCTAAAAATAGGTTGGCGTATGTGGGTGCACACGCTGTCCCCATGGCTGTCCCCCTTGTTTGCAGATAGAATTGGTTGTTAAAAACGAAGTAATTCTTTTTGAGTACAAATTCAAGTAATTTTAACACAAATTTATTGTGATTGTCATCTTCTTCTGTTTTTAAATTAAGGTAGTATCGAACTGCTTCCAGCCCTAATTCATGTTGGATACTGGTGTAGAGAGCCTCCACATCTGCAGTGACAAGCCAAGATGTGGGTCCTAATTGGATACCTTGTAAATGCTGAAGTGTCTCCATAGTGTCTTTTATATATGAAGGGATTTCTGTTAGAAATTCTCTTAATCGCTGGTCGATATATTTGCTTGCTTTTTCTGTCAAGTTTCCATTACCAGACACTATGGGACGACCCGGAGGATGTTTGGCATTTTTGTGTACCTTGGGGATCAAATAAAAGGTGGCTGTTTTCGGATGGTTTACAGTCAGGAATTTCTTCTCTTTTTCACTGATGATGTTATTCATTTTGGCTTGAGCGATGAGATCCTTATACTGTGTTAAAAATTGTTCCGTGGGGTTGCTCCACAGTTTTTTGTAACAAGTCTCATTGGTTAATTGTGAATTGGCTTCTTTTAGATACATCTCTCTAGGCCAGAGAACGATATTACCACCTTTGTCCGCTTGGCGGACTATAATGTCATCCCACTTTTGAATTTCGGCTAGAGCACGTTTTTCACCTTTGGTTAAATTTGTTGGAGGAGATTTGACTTGTAAATTGGATATCTCTTTACAAACGATGTTGTTGAAAATTTGTACACTTGGGCTTATGGAGGATTTAGGTATATATTTGGATTTATTGAAAAATATATACCTAAATCCTCCATAAGCCCAAGTGTACAAATTTTCAACAACATCGTTTGTAAAGAGATATCCAATTTACAAGTCAAATCTCCTCCAACAAATTTAACCAAAGGTGAAAAACGTGCTCTAGCCGAAATTCAAAAGTGGGATGACATTATAGTCCGCCAAGCGGACAAAGGTGGTAATATCGTTCTCTGGCCTAGAGAGATGTATCTAAAAGAAGCCAATTCACAATCACAATTAACCAATGAGACTTGTTACAAAAAACTGTGGAGCAACCCCACGGAACAATTTTTAACACAGTATAAGGATCTCATCGCTCAAGCCAAAATGAATAACATCATCAGTGAAAAAGAGAAGAAATTCCTGACTGTAAACCATCCGAAAACAGCCACCTTTTATTTGATCCCCAAGGTACACAAAAATGCCAAACATCCTCCGGGTCGTCCCATAGTGTCTGGTAATGGAAACTTGACAGAAAAAGCAAGCAAATATATCGACCAGCGATTAAGAGAATTTCTAACAGAAATCCCTTCATATATAAAAGACACTATGGAGACACTTCAGCATTTACAAGGTATCCAATTAGGACCCACATCTTGGCTTGTCACTGCAGATGTGGAGGCTCTCTACACCAGTATCCAACATGAATTAGGGCTGGAAGCAGTTCGATACTACCTTAATTTACAAACAGAAGAAGATGACAATCACAATAAATTTGTGTTAAAATTACTTGAATTTGTACTCAAAAAGAATTACTTCGTTTTTAACGACCAATTCTATCTGCAAACAAGGGGGACAGCCATGGGGACAGCGTGTGCACCCACATACGCCAACCTATTTTTAGGTTGGTGGGAGCACAACACTGTCTTCATTGACGACAATGATGAATTTACTAAACATATCCCCCTCTGGCTAAGGTACATAGATGACATTCTTTTTATCTGGGAAGGACCTAAGGATAAGTTGAACATATTTCTAAAGATCCTAAATGTAAACAGGTTAAACATTAAACTAACCTATGAATACAGTCAGACAGAGATATCCTTTTTGGACTTGAGAATTTTTAAAAAAAGTAATAGCATGGTGGGGACTGATTTATACAGAAAGAAAACGGCCACCAATACTATCCTGTACAATACAAGTGCACATGCACCATGCACAGTTAAATCACTTCCAACAGGAGAATTTCTACGAGTCAAAAGAAACTGTTCAGAACCAGACTTATATAAAATAAGAGCACAAGAAACATCAGATCGCCTTAGCCAGAGGGGGTACAGTAAATCTCTCATTAAAAAAGCAAAGGATAGAGCAACAAAAACAGAACGTCAGAATCTATTGAAACCTAAGATTCGCACTAGTGACAACAAAACCAGATTAGTGTTAATTTATAACACACAGAGCAAAGATATAATTCAAATAATCAATAAACACTGGCATATCTTGCAAGCAGATAATACCTTGAACCAATTCCTAGGATCCAAAGTTGACATCAGTTATCGACGCACAAAAAATCTGAAAGATTTAGTGAGCCCCAGCCATTACACTCGTAAAAAGAAAACTACTGTCAGTGGCATACAAAATGGATCATACCCATGTGGGAATTGTATCAGCTGCAAATTCCTGAAAAAAACAACATCAGTTACAGATAGATTTGATAAAAAACATCCAATCAAATCTTTCATCAATTGCAACACTACCGGCGTAATTTATGTTTTACAATGTAAGTGTCCCAAAAAGTATGTAGGGATGACGACACGTAAATTACGAACAAGATTACAAGAACATGTGCGCAATATCAGGAATGCAGCTAAAGACCTAAAGAACAAAAAGGCCATCTCATCAGTAGCACAGCATTTTTACAAATTCCATCAAGGAAAGGCAGAAGGGCTACTATGCTTTGGTATACATAAAACCAACCTAGGAATTAGAGGTGGAGATAAAGAAACAAGTTTATTACAATATGAAAGCAGATGGATTTATCTGCTTAACTCCATACAACCTAATGGGTTAAATGAACATAACAATTACTTTTCATACCTGTAGATATAAACAAGATGACAAATACCAGTAACCGAGAAAACAACTTATAAACAACTTTGGAAAAAGCATATTGTAATTATCATACAGACTATAAATGCATCAGTCACTCAACATGGATTATATATCCATCACTCTTCACGGACACCTAACATTCGTTATCTGCCTTTATGACCACTACCAAGCAGATATTTAATTATCTATTATTCACAATTATTTAATTTCTTCCTTTTTTTCTTTTTTGTATCAATATCACGATAGTACCAGCACTGTTTTGTGCTCACATCACACCCACTTTCACTCATACCTCACATGGCACTGTATCACTTTATCAAAATAAATAGTTACTCTATTAGAATTCTCATTTTTATAATCTCTTATGTTTAAGGGACGTATCTCAGTTCAAGTTAACACCATCACCTCTTGGATTCACATTTAGTCAACATAATAAGACTTTTATCTCAAAGTACTTTTCCTCAGTTAACATAACACCGTGCAATATGAGAAACATTTGACAGCACGTTTCATATCAAACTACAAGTAGGCAGTAGAACAACTCCTTTTCCCTTACATTACCAGCCTCAAGGAATCACCAACAATGGAAACATAAAAGTAAATGTAAGAACTAGCCGAATGGAGACTATTATAAATGTTTAAAATCATTTAATAGTGTTATTGTCAGTATTTATCATTTCTCATTTTACACATTATTAGTATTATTCTCCAATTATACTGATGTCAGTGTGTTTTTTCTAGATATTTCTCATCTTAATCCAGCCAGATATCTACATTTCCCTTTCAAGTTAAAGAGTTTTCAGTATAACCCATTATATTATGAATAATCAAAAATCTTCTCTGCCAGTTTATCTGTACCCATCTTTATATTACAAGATTAACATTGATCATGAATAACCTGCCAGTAATAGAATCTGTCATTGGCATATTCAAAATCATAAAAAACATAGACCACAATCACAAAAAACAGTTTTTGAGAACGTTTATTTAAAGAATAATCTTAGAAATTTCAGAAGATCTTTGCCTTCCCAATGTTCTCCCGGGGGTTTTGTTCCCCCTTTCATTGGAATAAGATGTGCAGATTTTTCTTATTGCAAAACTACATTGAGATCCGGAATCTTTATATCACACAATGAATGAAGGAACAGCCTTACCCAATAATATTCCGTCTTTAACACACACAGGCTGTCCCACATTCAATGATTGGTTCCTCGTTAGGAACAATCTGATTGGTTCTTAACGTCCAATAGGAGGAGTAGTGCCAGCCAATAAATAGACATCAGCATGGCCGCGCCGTACCCTTTGAAAAAGCCACGTTAGTGGCGAAACATGTTAGGGAATTGTTTGTAGAATGCCAGTTAGCATTTTTTAATTAGCAGGAACAGAGGTCTTTATATTATATATAACTATTGTGGTTGTGCACAATATTAAGTAATTTTACTTGTAAACGGAGTTTATTCAGTAGCATGAGCATTTGATATTAGAAGCCTAGAACTGGCCAATGGCCAGATTTATGGAGCTCTAAAAGATACATACAACACTGTCAATATTTAGCGAAGCACCCCACGCCAAATTGACAGGTATAGCCCAGGATTTAGTAAGCGGTTAACATTATTAAAAATTTGATATAGATACGGTATCACAAGGATTGCAAATATTGCAAGTAGCTATATATGTGATACATTAAGCTTAGACACATGTGATACGTTAAGCCTGGATTTTGTAAGCGGTTAATATTGTTATACACCAACATAGATACAATACCGCAAGTATTGCAAATATTGCAAACAGTTATATAGGCGTCACATTAAGCCTAGATATAATAATGCAAGTACTTAGCGAATTACTTTAAAAAACAACCAGTATCAAAAGCATGCATTCAGCAAGCGGTTAGGAGTACGAATATTTAAATACACAGAAAAAACCGCCAATATTCAGCAAACTCACACCACAATACCGCTAACAACTCCTAAGGCCTAAGAGGACAACATGCTTTAATTATTTAAGACCACTAAGTAATAGTTGATACATACTAAGAGCATAATTATTATACCAGAACAGCTACTTTCTTGTAACATTAAAGTATACTCACAAGAATATTATAACTCTTACATCGTAAGATCCTAACGCTAAGATCCAATAGAGCTACTAAATTACTTAAATATGCTACTGTTATAACAAGTATAGTACACACTATCAACTTTAAAAATTCCAAGAAATTTAAAAAATACAATTTCTGTGTAATGATTCAAGCACAATGTTTGTGCATACTTAAGTATTGATAAATATACGATCTAAGATATCAAGCACAATGCTTGTGATTTAAGCACAATGCTTGTGCATACTTAAGTATTGATAAATACACGATTCAAGATATCACAGGGGTTAATACATTAACTTACCGACCAGTATTACTATACTATACACAAAAAGTACTTTCAGTATCTATATAGTTAGGAGGCTACTTAAAACAGCAGTATACATATATTTCCCACAATATCATACTGAAATAAGAAGACAACTACTAGGAAATTAAGCAGTGTCTCACCAAGATACATATGAAATGCAATTTTACAAGCATTAATAATAAATATTGGTGATAACATGGGATATTTACGCTAATACCTTTAATATCAAAATTTGATTTGAAAGATGAGTCACAGATCACTCATATAACAATAGAGTAAATATCACAATACCACAGCCTTCTCAAATATAAGCTCAAAGTATAATAAATCACTATATAATCACTGGGATTAACCTGACTTCCAACCCAAGTAATTTCTGAAACACACCACAACCACGTAATGTACTCCGAGAATAACGGATAATAATCTATTAAGACCCAAACCTGTGTTTTTAATAAAGTTTGTATGTCAATTGTGTTTGTTGCCGTATATTTTTAAAAGATTACCAATAAAGGTTATATTTTAATAAACATCCCCACGCACACTCTCCTCCAAGGAGACACAGCTCTTGTCCAATTTTTGTCACTATCAATTAGGGAATGAGTGTTATATAGGTGTACACTCCATCAATCCAAGGATTGATAATTTTCATTTGACAAAACAGGTACACAGCACCTCAGCCAATTTTTTAGGTAACACTACCAATCTGGTTGGATATTTATACCATATTACCAGAACCAGAAATCACTAGGCTACCCTAAGTTGTAAATTTAAGCAGTGCCATTAGTATCCCCCCTTCTTTTCATGGTTAGAGGATCAATTTACCAAAGAGTTTCTTGATTCCTCAGAAAATGGTCACCTTTTTTGGTTTCCAGATAGATTCAGTACCCATGACTTTATCCCTAACGGAAAAGAGATGATTGAAATTGGTTTCAGCTTGTCCAAACCTTCAGTCCCAATTATTCCCTTCAGTGGCCATGTGTATGGAAGTTTTAGGTCTCATGATTGCAGCATTGGACGCAATCCCCTTTGCTCCTTTTATATGAGACCTCCTCAACTTTGCATGTTACACCAATGGTGCAAGGATTACACTCGGATATCACAGATGATATTCTTAATCCCAATGCACAACTTTCTCTGACTTGGTGGTTAAACCACAACTTTATTCTTCAAGGGGCCTCCTTTGTTTGTCCTACCTGGTCTGTGATCACAACAGATGCAAGTCTTACAGGTTGGGGAGCGGTCTGGGGGTCTCTGATAGCACAAAGAGTTTGAAATCCTCGAGAGGCAAGGTTACCAATCAATATCCTGGAACTCCGCGCTCTATTCAGAGGCTTGGCCTCTATTAAAGAGAGAACCTTACACTCATTTTCAGACAGCCAATATCATAAAAGTGGCATATGTCAATCATCAAGGGGGGACTCGCAGTCCCCTAGCTATGAAAGAAATAACTTGAATGCTTTCTTGGGTGGAATCCAACTCTTGTCTAATCACTGGAATTCATATCCCAGGTGTAGACAACTGGGAAGCGGAATATCTCAGCCGTCAATCTCTACATCCAGGGGAGTGGTCTCTCCATCCACATCTGGGTTTATTATTTTTGGGTTCTATCAAATTGTACAGATGTGGGCCCTTTCAGAAATAGATCTGATGGCCTCTCGTCTGTGCAAGAAACTTCCCAGATACCTCTCAAGTTCCAGGGATCCTCAGGCGGAAATGTTAGACTCTCTAGCTGTACCTTGGTCTTACCAACCTGCTTACATTTCCCCCCCTCTGGTTCTACCTCCAAGAGTGATCTCAAAGATCATAAAGGAATAATCTTTTGTGTTCCTGATAGGCCCAACTTGGCCTCACAGGATTTGTTATGCGGAACTTATCCACATGTTTAGTTGCCTGCCTTGGCCTCTTCCTCTAAGGCGAGACCTTCTATCTCAAGGTCCGTTCTTTCATTCAGATCTTAAATCTCTCAACTTAATGGCATGGAAAATGAACGTTTAGTCTGACTCTGTGATTAACACTATTATTCAGGCTCACAAGCCAGTTTCAAGGAAGATTTACCATAAGGTTTGGAAAACTTAAATTTCATGGTGCTCTTCTCAATATTTATTTTTGTCGTTATTTTCAAATTCCTAGGATTCTACTGTTTCTTCAGGATGGTTTGGATAAGGTATTGTCTGCCAATACCTTGAACGGACAAATATCTGCTCTTTCTGTTTTATTTTACAGAAAGATTGCTAATCTTTCTGATATTCACTGTTTTGTTCAGGCTTTAATTCATATTAAACCTGTCATTAAATCTATCTCTCCTCCTTGGAGTCTAAATCTGGTATTAAAGATACTTCAGACTCCTCCTTTTGAACCTATGTATTCTTTGGATATTAAATGTCTTTCTTGGAAAGTGTTATTTCTCTTGGCTATCTGCTTCTGTTAGAATAGTTTCTGAATTGTCTGCCCTCCCTTGTGAGTCCCCTTATCTGATTTTCCATCAAGATAAAGCAGTTTTGCCGACTTCTTTCAAATGTTTACCTAAAGTTGTGAATTCTAACAACATTAATAGGGAAATTATTGTTCCTTCTTTGAGTCCTAATCCTAAATCTTCTCTTGAAAGATCTTTGCACTCTTTGGAGAGCTTTGAAATACTATATGCTACTAAGGATTTTAGACAGTCTTCTAGTCTCTTTGTTCTTTTTTCTGGTTCTAAAAAAGATCAGAAAGCATCTGCCATTTCATTAGCATCTTGGTTAAAAAGAGAATTACAGCTAATTCTACAAGATCAGTTGCCACATCTTGGGCTTTCAAGAATAAAGCTTCAATTGATCAAATGTGCAAAGCAGTGACTTGGTCTTCCTTGCATACCTTTACTAAATTCTATTATTTTTATGTTTTTACTTCTTCAGAAGCTGCTTTTGGTAGAAAAGGCAGCGGTCTCAGTTTGATTCTAGTGCCTATGATTTAAGGTTTTTTTTTTAAATTAGAAAAAAAAAAGACATAACTTTTGGATTTAATTTCTCAGCGAAAATAGCTGTTTTTATTTTATCCCTCCCTTTATTTTTGCTACTCGTGTACTTCCACATCTTGAGTATTATATCCCATCCGTAACAAGCTTGTGGACTCTTGCCACCTATATAAAAGAAAACATAATTTATGTAAGAATTTACCTGATAAATTAATTTCTTTCATGGTGGCGAGAGTCCACGAGGCCCACAAAAATGTTTTCTTTATTTTTGGGTTCATTGTTTAATAAGCACATCTTTTTTTCTGTTCCTCTTTTTTGTGCTTTTACTCCTTAATCACCTCACTTCTTGGCTATACGTTAAACTGAGGTATGAGTGAGCTAAGCGGGGTATTTATAGGCATTTGAGGTTTGGCAAACTTTGACTCCTCCTGGTAGGAATGTATATCCCATCAGTAACAAGCTTGTGGACTCTTGCCACCATGAAAGAAATGAATCAGGTAAGTCCTTGCATAAATTATGACCTAGATTTGGAGTTTGGCGTTAGCCGTGAAAACCAGCGTTAGAGGCTCCTAACGCTGGTTTTAGGCTACCGCCGGTATTTAGAGTCACTCAAAATAGGGTCTAACGCTCACTTTTCAGCCGCAACTTTTCCATACCGCAGATCCCCTTACGTCAATTGCGTATCCTATCTTTTCAATGGGATTTTTCTAACTCCGTTATTTAGAGTCGTTTCTGAAGTAAGCATTAGACATCTAACGACAAAACTCCAGCCGCAGGAAAAAAGTCAGTAGTTAAGAGCTTTCTGGGCTAACGCCGGTTTCTAAAGCTCTTAACTACTGTACTCTAAAGTACTCTAACACCCATAAACTACCTATGTACCCCTAAACCGAGGTCCCACCACATCGCCGACACTCGAATAAATTTTTTTAACCCCTAATCTGCCGACCGCCACCTACGTTATCCTTATGTACCCCTAATCTGCTCCCCCTAACACCGCCGACCCCTGTATTATATTTATTAACCCCTAATCTGCCCCCCTCAACGTCGCCTCCACCTGCCTACACTTATTAACCCCTAATCTGCCGAGCGGACCTGAGCGCTACTATAATAAAGTTATTAACCCCTAATCCGCCTCACTAACCCTATAATAAATAGTACTAACCCCTAATCTGCCCTCCCTAACATCGCCGACACCTAACTTCAATTATTAACCCCTAATCTGCCGACCGGAGCTCACCGCTATTCTAATAAATGTATTAACCCCTAAAGCTAAGTCTAACCCTAACACTAACACCCCCCTAACTTAAATATAATTTTATTCTAACGAAATAAATTAACTCTTATTAAATAAATTATTCCGATTTAAAGCTAAATACTTACCTGTAAAATAAACCCTAATATAGCTACAATATAAATTATAATTACATTGTAGCTATTTTAGGATTAATATTTATTTTACAGGCAACTTTGTAATTATTTTAACCAGGTACAATAGCTATTAAATAGTTAAGAACTATTTAATAGTTACCTAGTTAAAATAATTACAAAATTACCTGTAAAATAAATCCTAACCTAAGATACAATTAAACCTAACACTATACTATCATTAAATTAATTAAATAAAATACCTACAATTACCTACAATTAAACCTAACACTACACTATCAATAAATTAATTAAATACAATATGTACAAATAACTACAATGAAATAAACTAACTAAAGTAAAAAAAATAAAAAAGAACTAAGTTACAAAAAATAAAAAAATATTTACAAACATAAGAAAAATATTACAACAATTTTAAACTAATTACACCTACTCTAAGCCCCCTAATAAAATAACAAAGCCCCCCAAAATAAAAAATGCCCTACCCTATTCTAAATTACTAAAGTTCAAAGCTCTTTTACCTTACCAGCCCTGAACAGGGACCTTTGCGGGGCATGCCCCAAAAAGTTCAGCTCTTTTTCCTGTAAAAAAAAACATACACTAACCCCCCCCCCCAACATTACAACCCACCACCCACATACCCCTAATCTAACCCAAACCCCCCTTAAATAAACCTAACACTAAGCCCCTGAAGATCATCCTACCTTGTCTTCACCTCACCAGGTATCACCGATCCGTCCTGGCTCCAAAATCTTCATCCAACCCAAGCGGGGGTTGGCGATCCATCATCTGATGGCTGAAGAGGTCCAGAAGAGGCTCCAAAGTCTTCATCCTATCCGGGAAGAAGAGGCGATCCGGTCCGGCAACCATCTTGATCCAAGCGTCATCTTCTATCTTCATCCGATGACGACCGGCTCCATCCTGAAGACCTCCACCGCGGACCCATCTTCTTCCGGCGACGTCCAACTGAAGAATGACGGTTCCTTTAAGGGACGTCATCCAAGATGGCGTCCCTCGAATTCCGATTGGCTGATAGGATTCTATCAGCCAATCGGAATTAAGGTAGGAATATTCTGATTGGCTGATGGAATCAGCCAATCAGAATCAAGTTCAATCCGATTGGCTGATCCAATCAGCCAATCAGATTGAGCTCGCATTCTATTGGCTGATCGGAACAGCCAATAGAATGCAAGCTCAATCTGATTGGCTGATTGGATCAGCCAATCGGATTGAACTTGATTCTGATTGGCTGATTCCATCAGCCAATCAGAATATTCCTACCTTAATTCCGATTGGCTGATAGAATCCTATCCTTGGATGATGTCCCTTAAAGGAACCGTCATTCTTCAGTTGGACGTCGCCGGAAGAAGATGGGTCCGCGGTGGAGGTCTTCAGGATGGAGCCGGTCGTCATCGGATGAAGATAGAAGATGCCGCTTGGATCAAGATGGTTGCCGGACCGGATCGCCTCTTCTTCCCGGATAGGATGAAGACTTTGGAGCCTCTTCTGGACCTCTTCAGCCATCGGATGATGGATCGCCAACTCCCGCTTGGGTTGGATGAAGATTTTGGAGCCAGGACGGATCGGTGATACCTGGTGAGGTGAAGACAAGGTAGGATGATCTTCAGGGGCTTAGTGTTAGGTTTATTTAAGGGGGGTTTGGGTTAGATTAGGGGTATGTGGGTGGTGGGTTGTAATGTTGGGGGGGTATTGTATGTTTTTTTTTACAGGAAAAAGAGCTGAACTTTTTGGGGCATGCCCCGCAAAGGGCCCTGTTCAGGGCTGGTAAGGTAAAAGAGCTTTGAACTTTAGTAATTTAGAATAGGGTAGGGCATTTTTTATTTTGGGGGGCTTTGTTATTTTATTAGGGGGCTTAGAGTAGGTGTAATTAGTTTAAAATTGTTGTAATATTTTTCTTATGTTTGTAAATATTTTTTTATTTTTTGTAACTTAGTTCTTTTTTATTTTTTGTACTTTAGTTAGTTTATTTCATTGTAGTTATTTGTACATATTGTATTTAATTAATGTATTGATAGTGTAGTGTTAGGTTTAATTGTAGGTAATTGTAGGTATTTTATTTAATTAATTTAATGATAGTATAGTGTTAGGTTTAATTGTAACTTAGGTTAGGATTTATTTTACAGGTAATTTTGTAATTATTTTAACTAGGTAACTATTAAATAGTTCTTAACTATTTAATAGCTATTGTACCTGGTTAAAATAATTACAAAGTTGCCTGTAAAATAAATATTAATCCTAAAATAGCTACAATGTAATTATAATTTATATTGTAGCTATATTAGGGTTTATTTTACAGGTAAGTATTTAGCTTTAAATAGGAATAATTTATTTAATAAGAGTTAATTAATTTCGTTAGATTAAAATTATATTTAACTTAGGGGGGTGTTAGTGTTAGGGTTAGACTTAGCTTTAGGGGTTAATACATTTATTAGAATAGCGGTGAGCTCCGGTCGGCAGATTAGGGGTTAATAATTGAAGTTAGGTGTCGGCGATGTTAGGGAGGGCAGATTAGGGGTTAATACTATTTATTATAGGGTTAGTGAGGCGGATTAGGGGTTAATAACTTTATTATAGTAGCGCTCAGGTCCGCTCGGCAGATTAGGGGTTAATAAGTGTAGGCAGGTGGAGACGACGTTGTGGGGGGCAGATTAGGGGTTAATAAATATAGGGGTCGGCGGTGTTAGGGGCAGCAGATTAGGGGTACATAGGGATAATGTAAGTAGCGGCGGTTTACGGAGCGGCAGATTAGGGGTTAATAATAATATGCAGGGGTCAGCGATAGCGGGGGCGGCAGATTAGAGGTTAATAAGTGTAAGGTTAGGGGTGTTTAGACTCGGGGTACATGTTAGAGTGTTAAGTGCAGACGTAGGAAGGGTTACCGCATAGCAAACAATGGGGCTGCGTTAGGAGCTGAACGCGGCTTTTTTGCAGGTGTTAGGTTTTTTTTCAGCTCAAACAGCTCCATTGTTTCCTATGGGGGAATCGTGCACGAGCACGTTTTTGAGGCTGGCCGCTTGCGTAAGCAACTCTGGTATCGAGAGTTGAAGCTGCGTTAAAAATGCTCTACGCTCCTTTTTTGGAGCCTAACGCAGCCATTCTGTGGACTCTCAATACCAGAGTTATTTTTATGGTGCGGCCAGAAAAAAGCCGGCGTTAGTTTTTCGGGTCGTTACCGACAAAACTCCAAATCTAGCCGTATGTTAGCTAGTGCTACTGCTAATGTATAACATTGTTGCAAAACTGCTGCTATATAGTGCTGCAGACACGTGCACACTCTTGAGGTTACATTTCTGCTTTTCAAATACGGATAACAAAAAAAATGAAGAAAATATGATAATAGAAGTAAATTAGAAAGTTGTTTAAAATTGTGAATGAAAAAAATGGGTTTTATGTCCCTTTAACCCCTTAATGACAACTGACGTACCACGTACGTCATACAAAAATGACCAGCTAATGACAAAAGACGTACCTGGTACGTCAGTTGTCTAACAGAGTGCTGGAAGCGATCTCAATCACTTCCAGCAGCTCTCAGGGTATTGCAGTGATGCCTCGATATGGAGGCATCCTGCAATACCTTTTTAGAAGACTCCGATGCAGAGAGAGACACTCTGTGGCCCTCTCTGCACCGGTAGCAATGGTGCCGTTCGTTGGTGGGTGGGAGTGTAGCAGGGAGGCGGGTGGGTGGCCCATCGGTACCCGGCATCCGGTTCCTGTGAGTGCAATGTGCACGCCAGTTGCGGGGAGCGCACACACACGCGCGCATTAGCCACTGACACCAATAAGGAGGGAGAGGGGGGAAAAAAGATTAAAAAAAATTAAATATAAAAGGATCTGGGAGGGGGAGGGAGATGGGGGCATTGTGGGGTGGCTGCTACACTACAGAAAAAGTTTAAAGTGCCAGTACACAAGATGGCGGCAATTAGGTAGGAGAGAGGGTTAGAGAGCTGGGGGGGATCAGGGAGGTTGGGGGCTAAGGCAGGGGTCCATCACAGCTAAAATATTTTTTTTTTAAAAAACTCCTTTTATTTAGTACTGTCAGACTTTCTTCCAGTACTTAAGATGGCGGGACAATTGTGGGGTGGGGGAGGGAAGAGAGCTGTTTGGGAGGGATCAGGAGGAGAGTTGTGTCAGGTAGGAGGCTGATCTCTACCCTAAAGCTAAAATTAACCCTGCAAGCTCCCTATAAGCTACCTAATTAACCCCTTCACTGCTGGGCATAATTCACATGTGGTGCACAGCAGCATTTAGCGGCCTTCTAATTGCCAAAAAGCAATGCCAACGCCATATAAGTCTGCTATTTCTAAACAAAGGGGATCCCAGATAAGCTTTTACAACAATTTGTGCCATAATAGCACAAGCTGTTTGTAAATAATTTCAGTGAGAAACCTAAAATTGTGAAAAATGTAAAAAAAAATGTTTTATTTGCTCGCATTTGGCGGTGAAATGTTGGCATGAAATATACCAAAATTGGCCTAGATCAATACTTGGGGTTGTCTACTACACTAAAGCTAAAATTAACCCTACAAGCTCCCTAATTAACCCCTTCACTGCTGGGCATAAAACATGTGTGGTGCGCAGTGGCATTTAGTGGCCTTCTAATTACCAAAAAGCAACCCCAAAGCCATATAAGTCTGCTATTTCTGAACAAAGGGGATCCCAGAGAAGCATTTACAACCATTTGTGCCATAATTGCAGAAACTGTTTGTAAATAATTTCAGTGGGAAACCTAAAGTTTGTGACAAAATTTGTCAAAAAGTTAACTTTTTTTTTTTATTTGATCGCATTTGGTGGTGAAATGATGGCATGAAATATACCAAAATGGACCTAGATCAATACTTTGGGATGTCTTCTAAAAAAATATATATACATGTCAAGGGATATTCAGGTATTCCTGACAGATATCAGGGTTCCAATGTAACTAGCGCTAATTTTGAAAAAAAGTGGTTTGGAAATAGCAAAGTGCTACTTGTATTTATGGCCCTATAACTTGCAAAAAAAAGCAAAGAACGTGTAAACATTGGGTATTTCTAAACTCAGGACAAAATTTAGAAACTATTTAGCATGGGTGTTTTTTGGTGATTGTAGATGTGTAACAGATTTTGGGGGTCAAATTTAGAAAAAGTGTGTTTTTTTCCCATTTTGTCCTCATATTTTATAATTTTTTATAGTAAATTATAAGATATGATGAAAATAATGTTATCTTTAGAAAGTCCATTTAATGGTGAGAAAAACGGTATATAATATGTGTGGGTACAGTAAATGAGTAAGAGGGAAATTACAGCTAAACACAAACACAGCAGAAATGTAAAAATAGCCTTTGTCCTTAAGGGTAAGAAAATTGAAAAAATGGTCTGGTCATTAAGGGTTTAAGCACAAGTCTCTCAGCAAGCACAGAACCAAGCGGGTACTGTTGGTGAGGAATTTTGTAAAATGTCCAGGAACAAGAAAACATACACAGGTATCACAGCAGAGGTCTTTGATCTCAGCAGTAAAGTAAGCCTACACAGGTTTCACAGCAGAGGTCTTTGATCTCAGCAGTAAAGTAAGCCTACACAGGTTTCACAGCAGAGATCTTTCGTCACAGCATTAAGATAAGCATACACAGGTATCACAGCAGAGGTCTTTGGTCTCAGTGGTGAGATAAGCAGGTATCACAGCAGAGGTCTTTGGTCTCAGCAATAAGATAAGCATACCCAAGTATCACAGCAGAGGTTTTTGGTCTCAACAGTGGGATAAGCATACATAAGTATCACAGCAGAGGTCTTTGGTCTCAGCAATAAGATAAGCATACCCAAGTATCACAGCAGAGGTCTTTGTTCTCAGCAGTAGGATAAGTATACACAAGTCTCCGCAATAACATTTAGTCTCCGCAAAAAGATAAGCATACCCAAGTATCACATTAGAGGTCTTTGGTTTCAGCATTAGTATAAGCATACACAAGTATCACAGCAGAGGTCTTTGGTCTCAGCAGTCGGATAAGCATACACAAGTCTCACAGCAGAGGTCTTTGGTCTCAACAGTAGAATAAGCATACACAAGTCTCAGCAATAAGATAAGCATACCCAAGTATCACAGCAGAGGTATTTGGTCTCAGCAGTAGGATACGCATACCCAAGTATCACAACAGAGGTCTTTGGTCTCAGCAGTAGGATAAGCATACACAATTATCACAGCCAAGGATAATAGCTTTAGAAGCAAGGACCTTCAGATAAGGAACAGGAACCAGCTAACAAGGACCTTCTTAGGCAATAACTCAGTACAGAGTGATGCACTGAGCAGCCTTTTATAGGGACTCCCACACCTGTGCCTTCCAGGTGGGAGTCCTAGTAATCAGAGGCTGGCCCTTTAAATCTAGGCAACGGGCACCTAGAGAGCCGCAGCTGCTAGTCAGACTGGTCTCTGCATCTCTACACATGGGACGTGGAGATGGACTACTGGGGGCCCTGGATTGGAATGTTAAATATATACAGTAAATACACAGTTAAACACATTATTAAATATTATGGAATTATTATTTAGACACACATACACACACATATATATATATATATATATTATATTAAATACAATGGTTGTTTGGAATGGAGTGAGAGTGCACTTAACTGAATCTATATATATATATAGAGAGATATACACACACACATATATATGCACATACATTATAGCCCTTTGCAGTCAATTACATGGCCATATACCATATATATTTGAACCCTTATAAATATATTTTAATAATAATTTTATTAATAATCTTTATCAGTGTTTATATAAGTGTAACTGTATATTTAAAAGTTTTTACATTGTGGTTGGTGCAACTTTTTTTTAATCCCTAACCTTTTATACAAGGCTTTCAGTTGCACTAACCTAATCTTGCTTTCACATTTATTTTGAACTTGTAATACAAACGCAAATTAACGCACACACAAAATTATTATATCACGTGCGCGCTAAAGTTAGTGCATCACTTGTATTCTAGCCCTCCATCAGGTAAAAACGTGAAGACTATTTTTGAGTAGTGTTCCTTTAAAGAAGTGGCTGGACAATTCACAGTTGCTTTCAAAGAGGTTAAAATGATCAGTCTCCTGCTATTGACTGGAAGAAAGATTAAAATTTCCATATTGAAGTATTTGCCCCTTATATTGTCTTCTATGTTAATGTTTATGTTTATTTGGTGTTTCAAACTGTGTCACAGACAGCTATACAGATTGGGCCATAAAATATTTTCATAAAGTGTATGATGTATATGCCAATATCTTCACTTGCTTAATATTTTCATTTCCTGTTCAGCCATTTAGAAGTTCGTCTCAAGATGGCATCCCACGAAGATTTCGAAGGAGCATCCCGGTGAGCAATCCCTATGAAGCCGACATTATGTCCTACTTACCCCCAGAACCTATTGAGCCACTGTATCCTGAAATCAGCCAAGCTATGGCAGCTCATCTTGCCAGCTATTTAAATGAAGAGCTCTTGGCCCAAGCTTTGGAGAGGATGGGTCCAGGCCACAGAGTGGAGCCCACTCAGGATAATATTTCCCTCCAGCAACTGGTAGAAGAAGGGCAGAGAAGAGATAAGGAAGCCATGTACCTGGCAAATCTTCTCCAGATGTGGAACCAGATTAATCAGGGACAAGGCTACGCAGAACAACAACTGCAGAGTCTAAAAGGTCCACTGATGGCTGATGACGGATTCCAGGGAGCCTACCCAGACTATGATGAAACAAGTGTATCTTCAGTCCCTATCAATCCACAAGTTCTAAGGAACCAAATGGCACAAGTATTGCAGAGTCGTTACAGGCAGAATGGGGGATATGAAGGCCCTGCTCCTCGTTTGCAACTGGATGATCACAGTGGTAATGGGAAAACAATGGATGAAGAGATGCTGAGGTAAGGGAAGACGTTAACATCTTGCATATACAGTACATACAGTGGTAAACTAGACCTCTCTGGCCCCAGGCCAAAGGATCCCTTTATTTCAATAGCTTTATTTCTAGAGGTTTACAATTAACAAGGGCAAAGCTGGCAGCTAGGTAGGAGCAAGAGGAGCTGCTTCTCTGACCACACCAGGGAATATGCACTTGTGTAGCCATCTCTACACCAGCCCTGTGCCGGCCATCTTGGTAATGCTACCAGCATATTTGTAAAGGCAAATCCATACACTTTTTGTACACTGTGAGCTCTGATTTGTACGAGAAGGGGGAACACATGGTTATGATCCAGGTTAAGACCAGGCCCCACCAGTTTCCTCTGTAGCAACTTCATTATAATTAAATAGCCAGATGGGTCCCCTAGATGTGTGAGCTCAATCTTGATTAAGATCTATGAGACCCCTGTTGATACGGCCATAAGTACATATGTGCAATACAAAATCTCTGCATACGTGATACAAGTTTCAAAAGCATTTAAAAACTGTAATTGTTTTAGCAAACTTTGCACTATTTTCAGTTCTCAAATATGTTTACTGTTGTTGTAGAGAAATATAAATTAGCTTCTGCACAGATGAAGGGATCACAGTGTAGAATATTGCAGGGTCAATGTTCTGAAGTTTGCACTACGGCCTCTCTGGAAAAGTGAAAAAAAACAACAGACTTTTCCAATTTTTAATGACAGAAAAGGTGGACAAAAATAGTGAAATTGAATTATTAATTTTATTTTTAAAATGAAACATTTTGGGATAGATTACAAGTGGCGCGCTAACCGTTCCATACTGGCGATATCGTCTTTTCGTGCACGTCGGAAAGAGCACCTGTATTACAAGATAAAAGTAAGCACGATCACAAGAACACAATCTCATGTTATGCTTGTCGGGTTAGCAGAACTGAAAGCCTCGCATTAAAAAAAGTTACGTAAGACACAACATAAATACAGTTATACTCATACTAAATATTATCTAATTAAAATTATTCATATAAATATATAAAAAAAAAAAGTTATTAAGATTCAAAGGTATATGATATATGACAATGTGTTTGACTGCTGCAAAGGGCTATATTGTACATATACATGTATAGATGTGTGTACGGATGTATTTATGTGTTTTGTATGTATAATGTACATTTTTATTGTAAATATATATTTCTATATACAGTATATCTCTATATACCTATTCCTATAGATATATAGGTATAGATATCAATTTAACATTATCAGATATACAGAAATGTTTTTTATTATTAAAACAATTCTATGTGAAGAATCTTACATTTCATTATTGAAATATTACATATAAAATATTAAAAAAAATATTATTAAAAATTATTAGATACTCTAAAAAAATATATATATTCTATGGATTATTAATAATATTTTACAGTATCTAATTATATGTATATTTTAATATGCTATATGTAATATTTCAATAACACGATGTAAGATTAGTCATTTTTAATGTGAGCTAACCCGTGTTATGCATATTTTCCTTTCTTATGTTCTTCACATAGAATTTTTTTACATTTGTATTAATACATATTTCTATGTATATGTGATAATGTTAATGTAAAATAGATGCCTATCATAGAAGAAAAAAACCTGCGTTTGCTAACCCGACAGGAGTAAATATATATTAATATATATATATACAGTATATACAGTATATATATATATATATATATACTCCTGTCGGGTTAGCAAACACAGGGTTTTTTTCTTCTGTGCTCTCCATTGACTTCTATGAGGAGAGTACGTTAGCGATCATTGGGTTTCACTTGCAAGCAAACGTTTTACGTTCAACTTGTAATACGCACGCTACCCGACATTTACAGAAAGGTTACACTCAAACGAAATTGCTAAATAGCTAATTACACTTTGTAATCTGGCCCATTATGCGGAATTACATTTTAAGTATTAAGGGATAGTAAACACCAAAATGTTATTGTTTAAAAAGATAGATAATCCTTTTATTTACCATTCCCCAGTTTTGCACAGCCAACACTGTTATAGAAATATACTTTTTACCTCTGTAATAACCTTGTATCTAAGCTTCTGCAGACAGCCTCATTATCTCAGATCTTTTGACAGACTATGAAACACATGAACTAACGCCCTCTAGCTGTGAAAAACTGTCAAATGCATTCAGATGAGGGGTAGCCTTCAAAGGATTAGAAATTATCCTATAGTTTAGCTTTCAACTAAGAATAACAAGAGAACAAAGCAAATGTTATCATAAAAGTAAATTAGAAAGTTGTTTAAGATTACATGCCCTATCTGAATCAGGAAAGTTTAATTTGGACTTTACTATCCCTTTAAGCTAAGCTTCAAATTAATAATGAAATGGGATAACTCCAGTCTCTAAGACTGTGTTACACAATATTATCCTTGATAATCAAAGAGTCATACGCATTTAGAGAAGACCTTGGAATGTCATGTGCTTTAGAAAAGTGACTCAGTGCTCATACCGGTCTATAGATATCAAAGTGAAAATATTTGCCAATTTAACACAAGAAATAGTATAAATGCTGCACCTTGGCACTGGGAAATCTGCTACCTCCAAACTCTACCAAACTCATTTGCCTCATACATTTATAACAGCTGGAGGCCTGGGATCACTGATTTGTTAAAAAATAATAATTTAGAGAGCATAGGAGCGTAAGTTATTGTGTCATAACTACCACTCAAACTTTTCTGCCTTTCTAAATCCTGATGCCCTAGGCACAGATCTAGTTGACCTAGAAATAAAACAAAATATGCCACTGATAGAATCTAGTCATTAACACAATAAATGCATATGTCGGATAACATATTTTCCTTTAAACTATTCCTGCTTGTTTGTGCACATTTTGACCAAGACATCTGATGATCAAGTCTCTACAGAGATTTTGGAAGAGGCCTATATATTGCATAGAATATTCTCCCAGACAAATAAAAAGGTCTCAAACCTGACCACCAGATAATTATTTTAATAAAGTCACCACATCAAAATAGAATTTAATGTAAATGGCATTGGTGATGCTCAAATGTTATCTATGTAAATCGATTTTGCAGTCATATGTTGTTCCTTTGTAAGTTACTGAATTCTAGGGCAGTCATATGTTCCTTTGTAAGTTATTGCATTCTAGAACAGTCATATGTTCCTTTGTAAGTTATTGCATTCTAGGGCAGTCATATGTTCCTTTGTAAGTTACTGCATTCTAGGGCAGTCATATGTTCCTTTGTAAGTTATTGCATTCTAGGGCAGTCATATGTTCCTTTGTAAGTTACTGCATTCTAGGGCAGTCATATGTTCCTTTGTAAGTTACTGCATTCTAGGGCAGTCATATGTTTCTTTGTAAGTTATTGCATTCTAGGGCAGTCATATGTTCCTTTGTAAGTTACTGCATTCTAGGGCAGTCATATGTTTCTTTGTAAGTTACTGCATTCTAGGGCAGTCATATGTTTCTTTGTAAGTTACTGCATTCTAGGGCAGTCATATGTTTCTTTGTAAGTTACTGCATTCTAGGGCAGTCATATGTTGTTCCTTTGTAAGTTACTGCATTCTAGGGCAGTTCCTTTGTAAGTTATTGCATTCTAGGGCAGTCATATGTTCCTTTGTAAGTTACTGCATTCTAGTGCAGTCATATGTTCCTTTGTAAGTTACTGTATTCTAGAACAGTCATATGTTCCTTTGTAAGTTATTGCATTCTAGGGCAGTCATATGTTCCTTTGTAAGTTACTGCATTCTAGGGCAGTCATATGTTCCTTTGTAAGTTACTGCATTCTAGGGCAGTCATATGTTCCTTTGTAAGTTACTGCATTCTAGGGCAGTCATATGTTTCTTTGTAAGTTTCTGCATTCTAGGGCATTCATATGTTCCTTTGTAAGTTACTGCATTCTAGGACAGTCATATGTTCCTTTGTAAGTTACTGCATTCTAGGACAGTCATATGACCTCTTGAGTCATCAATAACCGGCCTAACTTTAAATGTCCACCTAACCCAAACCTCAATTATTATACATTGCAAATAAAACACAAGACAACATCCTGGGTATAAAAAAATGGCCACAGCTCCTTTATTAAATATATAAATAAAACCTTTTAATATTAAATAACCATTTTAAATAAGTGCAAATAGCATATTGAAATAACAATAACATCTGTAAACGTAAGATCCCTGGACACAACCTTATTAAGGATTGAGTCCGTTACCTTCTTTAAAACCTGACTCTAAGAGAACCCCTTGTCCCTTGAGACGTTTATCACAAGCATTCCACCCCGTGGGAATACAAATGTAGTTAACAGCTTCCATTTCCAATTGGCCATAACCCGCTGACTTTCAGCGAACTAGCACCCCCGCCAACGACTGGTCTGAACCTGTTCAGCCCAGTTCCGCCAAAACCATGACAGTACTTAAAACCTCCTTGAAATCAAGGATAAAGAGCTGCAGGCCGAACTCGTTAAGGTGCACACCATCATGATGATGAACAATCGATTGTCAGGGTTTTTTCCCTGCTTTGTTTGCCATGTGCTGCTGGCAGCCATTTTACTCACCTCTCTTGCTGACTATGGTGCATTGTGGGGGATGCTGCTCATTTCCTGCACTTCCTTTTATGGCCAGACTGGTGTGCATGATCCGTGTGAGACAGGATGAAGTCTCAGAATTGTGATGTCATCACTTATTATTTAAAGGGCCTCTGTTCAGTATGCTTTGCCTTTTCGTTGTCTCAGACCTGTTTGTGAGAGTTCCTGTGTATTACCTGGCTGCCTGACGTCCTTCCTGGTTCCTGATCCCTGGCTTGTTCCTGACTCTGCTGTTTTCCTTGTTCCTGATTCTGGCTCGTCTGACTTTTCGATTTGGCTCCTGACTCAGCTCGTCTGACTACCAGCTCTGGTTTTGACTCCTTGCTTGCTTTTTGACTTGCAGACTTTTTATTATTTTTGATATTAATAAAGGTGTGATTATTTTTTGCACTTCTCGTCTCAGTCTGATTCCTGGCACCCTGACACCGATCCCCCAAGCCTCCGAACAAAGGCGCCAATCAATTTATTATTATCAAGCTTGACAGGATCCCAAGCCGCCCGCTACACGAGATGTGGCACCATATCAGACCACAACACTTTTAGGGACGGATGTAAATCCGACAACCTCCCAAGATCCCGTTTAATTATCCGCACCAAATCCCTCTGCAGCATAAAACCCAAGTTGTTGCCCCCAGCATGGACCACCAACACATCAGGATGTGGATACCTTTTACAGTAATCCACAATCATCAACAGCAACCGATCCCAACAAAGACCACGCACCTCGAACCACCGCACATCCCAATCAGATCTGGAAAGACCTAACTGCAGACCATCAACCCTCTGCGAAGCTGCCCTCCAGGCCCAGTAAATGAATGAGTGGCCAAAAATCCACATCCTTTTTGTTTTGAAACCTACAATACAAGAACAAGAAAACATATTAACACTTCAAACCCTCAGGTCGGGACGAACATACAATTGATAACAACATTACCCCCACCTACCAATGTTCTGAACCACACTCTCATGAAGACCCAAAACCGATGCCTCAGTAGCCGCCCCAATCCAAAAGGAATGAGACCCAAAATCCATAGGAAACAAACCCAAACGCCCCAATGCCTTTGATAAGACTGCCCAAAACTGAAAATGAGACAAAGAACTGCCATCCAAATGCAACAACAATGAGCCCTCAAGCAAAGGACGACAGCAAAAGTATTCCCCCAAACAAACCCAAGGGCATACCGCCAACCCACTTGGAAATAAAACAATTAACCTGCCCTTATCCACCTGATCAGTCTTACTCCGTCTTAGGAAAAGTTCTACTCGAGACTCCGACCGAACAACATTGGAAACACCCAAACCACCAGAAGACCACCTACTCCTACTCACCAATTCCGAAATACGGAAAGCCCAGAAAAAAGCCAACACAAACGCTAAACGAAAAAGGCATACCTCAAAAACAGAGGAACAAACCTCCGGCAAAACCCCACAAATACGCAACAAAAGTAATATAGGTCTCCTACGATCAAAACTCCTACCACCTCTTTTGAAACCCTTCAAAACCTGTCAAACACAAAATTCTTTCTTAACATCCGCCAGGCCTAATAACTTAAAGTGAAAAGCCAAAGCCGCTAACAGCCTGTCCATCCCAGAAGGGGAAACGCCAGAACACCTCCAAGACCACATCCACTCCATCAAACAGTCAAGGACCTCCGGAGAGCCCTCCCGAGCTCCACACTCTGACAACAGGACCACCCACTCCCGCCAAACTCTCTCATAAGATGCCCAAGTACCTGGAGCCAAAGAATTAATAACAACTCGGGCCAGTCCTCCGTTCCAAGCTTCCACAGATGTGTGGGAACTGGCACCCAAACTGATCTGCCCCTGGAGCCAACTCTCGAAACCTGTGCCACTGAAAACGAGAGAGAGAATCGGATATAGAATTATCGACACCAGGAAAATGTTTTGCCCTTACAAAAACATTCATCCTCAGACATTTTAACACCAATAAACGCAACAGTCACAACACAGGACGTGATGAAGAAGACAAGGTATTCAGCGCAGAAACAACACCCATTTCATCCGTAAAAACACCACAGACCTGTTAACCAGAGATTCCTCCCACACAAACAGAGACACCACAATCAGGAACAATTACAGAAAAACTAGATTACGAACAAGCTCACTGTCAAACCACGCACCCGGCCATGCAGCCGCACACCAGTGTCCCTGGAAATAAGCACCAAAACCATGCCCCCCAGCAGCATCAGTCACCAAACCCAATTCATCATTAGAAACTCTAATCCCCTGGATCAAGCTAGACCCGTTAAAATCTAAAAAGAAAAAGCTCCCAGACTACCAAGTCATCTTTTAGGTCCCGAGACAAACGCACAAAGTGATGCGGTTGCCTAACCCCAGCTGTGGCCAAAGATAGCCGTCTGCAGAAAACTCTACCAATCGGTATAATGCGACAGGCAAAATTCAATTTGCCAGCAAGGACTGGAGATCCCTCAAAGTCACCTTTTTTAAAAGCAAAAACCGACCATTCAACAATAGCAAATCTTGAACTTTATCAATTGGGAGCCTGCACTCCATGCGCTCCGAGTCAATGGTAATGCCAAGAAAATTGAGCACCGTTACCGGACCCTCAGACTTCTCCCGAGCTATGGGAACACCAAAATCTTCTGCCACAAGATAACAAACATCACGCATATGCCCACATGCTTGAGACCCAGCCGGGCCGACAAACAGGAAGTCGTCAAGATAATGCACGACCACACCACATCCCGAACAGACACAAACTACTCATTCCAGAAAAGTGCTGAAACACTCAAAGAGGGAGCAGGAAATGGAGCAGCCCATAGGCAGGCAAAGATCCACAAAATAAGAACCATTAACACAACAAACAAGCAAATGATGAGATGAAGGATGAACAGGCAATAACCGAAATGCTGCCTCAATATCAATTTTAGCTAGCAACGCAGACCTACCCGCCACCCTAACCAGGCTAACAGCCTGATTGAAAGAGGTGTACTTAACCGAGGCCAAGTCATCCGGAATACCATCATTAACAGAACACCCTTTAGGGAAAGATAGATGATGGATCAAGCGGAACTTCCCCTGCTCCCGCTTTGGAACAACTCCCAAAGGAGAAATCCGCAAATCAGGCAAAGGAGGCACTGTAAAGGGGCCGGCCATGCGGCCCAGTGCAACCTCCTTACCAATTTTTTCAGTTACCACCTCCGGCCACTGACGGGCCGACTTCAAATTACCCCAAAAAACACACTGCCCCCCTTGAGAAGTGATAACAAAACCAAAGCTAAAACCATGTAGCAACAATGCTGCCTTCTCCCTACAACCCCTTTTCCTAGCGTACTTAACAAGCCACGGCACCATAGCGCCGACCCTCACTGGGGATACCCCCTTTTTCAGCCGGCTCAAGACTTCCCCCTGACTTTCCTTTTCGGAAACACTTGAAAAAGGGGTGGGAACCCCCACATCCTGAGCACTCGTGCCGGAATTTACACGACGCCCCCCACTTACAAAACTTCTCATTAAAGGCAAAACAATAGCCCTTTTTTCCGCTAACCGGTGGTCCACCTAAAGGTGGACCGCCGGTTCCAGCTCAAATGGGCTGAGCAGCCCTCAGCGGAGTCATGATCTTCAACCACAACGCCATATCCCGATCATCCCAACGCATAGAGGGCTTAACTGATAAACGTTGCAGAAACTGTTCATCATAAGCCCACCAGGCCATGCCCCCATACGTTCTCTGAGCAGCCGCTATTTCATCCAGGTAACAAAACAATGCCGCACCCTGTTCGGAAAACTTCCCCGACATGACACTGGCATAAATCATGGATGCCTGGAACCAATTAGTAAATGTTTTCGGTAACTTCCGATAACATCTTTTACGCTCCTCCTCTTCCTTCTTGACCAAATCTTTCTTAGAATCCTCAGGGATTTCAAAAGACTGGTCCAGAGGGAGAAGTGAGAAAAGCTTGAGAAATTCCCGCTTAATGATCTTATCCCGAAGCTCAGTCGTCAAGTGTATACCTATTGGCCCGATCGAGCAAAGGCAGGATCTGGACATTGCCATATCTGCCACCTTAAGCTCAGTTCCGCTAGTCACTTTCTCGACGACCCCACCCGCTGAAACCACCGGACCAGGAACCTGTCTACCAGCAGACTCACCCACCGGAGTACTAACTGCCGCCTCCTTTGCTAAAGAGGGTTCCAAGGGCGATCCCTCCGGAGGGACCCACACCTTCACTACAGCCGTTCCCTCAGGCTCTCAATTCCCCTCTAAACGTGACAACAATTCCCGAAACCCAGCCAACAAAGACCCTGACACAGACACACCGCTAGACACTCCCACACAATCCCATACATACTTCCCACCCCCAGCAGACCTAACCTCCATCTCACCTGAACTGGCCTCTGCTGACGACCGGACACTGACGACAACGCTTTCACCCAGCAGCCTCGACTGGAGCCCGCTCCTGTGCTGCTCCGTAGCTGTGCTGTCCGCCACCGATATCCCGGCAACCACACCCCGTACATCCGACTCCAACTGGGGCGGTCACCGTATTACATTCTGCAAAACAGGAACACGTGAAACCATGTTCAGGGGCAAATAACCACCACTACCCCTTCTTCCCCTAGATTGGCTAACCCTGCCAGCCGTAGCAATCCTTCTACCTCTTTTTGGGGCCGTCACCCCAAGATCCCCAGAACATCAGATCCTGGCCTCCTACATGTTCTTCCCCTTCCCGCCCCAAAATGACCCCAGGCCTACGTGGCCATTCACCAAGTGACCAGGCACCTCTAGAGGTGGCCGTAGATGTCGACCCTCCCCCATACACAGGCCCCTCGGTACCTCCACCTCTTGAACCCACCTGATCAGGACCCCCAGAACAAGGGACTCCGTCATCCGGCTCCAGGCAAATGGATTCAGTCCACGAACCTTGCAGGCTGAAGGATTCATCCTCCCGGCTGTCAACGACATCCGGAACACCCTGAGAAAGGCCAGCAGGAGCCACAGGCCATTCACACCTCTGCTCATATTCTGCAAAAGAAACAGATGCATGTGACAAATGACCCCCCCCTTTCCCACCTCCAGGACCATGGACCCTCTTGCCTGAAGTATCAGGAGCTGCCCCGTCCTTGCGTGCAGAAAAACCTGCAGACCCCAGGCCAGAGGAGTGAATGAGGGACCTAGAACTATGGGCCTCAGAAGAGGGAGGAACATAATCATCACCAGAAGAGGGAGACAGACATAAGGCCATGCCACCCAGGACTCCTCCTGTACATCCTTGAACATTTCTTCTAGCTCACCCTCAGAATAAATTTCTTCATCCTCCCCCCAAAAACCTGCAGCCTGGCCCTGCTTCCCACCAGATCCCACAACAGAAAACAAGCCCACATCGGCGTCTGAAGATAAACCCAGGTGACCAGGATTACCCCCAGAGGCCTTGTCTGATGCCTGTTCCCCCTCCCCACTGGATCCCACAACATACACTAGGCCCTCATGTGTGGCCAAAGAAACATTACGGCCCTGATTCCCCCAATGAGCCTTATCCCAAATTTGCCCCCTTTCAGCCCTGGATCCCGCAGCAGAAATCTGGCCCCAAGCCGTGGCCGTATAATCAGCAGGGCTCCCCTGAATCCCCTCACAGGCCACACACCCCTCAGCCACCCCACTTACTTCCCAAGACCCACCCCCACCAACAGGCCCAGCCGGACCGTCATGCCGCTCCTGGAAATTCTGGACCACCTTAGCCACACCAGGCCCAACTTGGCCGTGAGCGCCTGACCCCCATGGAGACTTACCGGAAGCATCTGGAGGAGCGCACTGGTCCGGATCACTGACGTACACACCAAATTGCTAGACCCCGCCTCCACTGACGCCAGAAGACACATCGCTTCCGGGGACCCAGCTGAAGAAGAACTCTGATGACCAGGAACAGCAACTCCTTTCTTCACACTAGACGGCCGACCAGAAGGCTCCAGACTCAATCGAACAGGAGGGCGAGGCTTCCTAGATGACCTGGGCCTCACCAACGCAGCCTCCACAACCGGAACCGGAGCACCGCGGATTGACTTGAACTTCTGCTCCAGCCAGGTAGGTCCTCTCTCCACAGCAGCCTCCCGGATGTGGCCCAACAGCTCCTCCAAGGAAGCCATCACCAAAAAAGGCCAGGGCGGAAAAACCAGACCAGCTGAAAAGATCCTTCTGCTACAAATTCTTTTAAGAAACTGGTAAATTTTCCTGCTCCGGCCCCATAAGTAGTGGCTTCCTTGCTCCACCCCTTCCTCATCGCACATGGCCTAATTCCTCCGCAGGTCAAAGGCCCCTTCCGTCTACACTGCGTCCGCCTCTAGGGGCCCCATTGTTCCTTTGTAAGTTACTGCATTCTAGGACAGCCATATGTTCCTTTGTACGTTATCTCAGGGCATTTTGACAGTTTTTGACAGTTAGACAGTACTAGTTCCCATATAGATAACATTGCGCTCACTCCCGTGGAGTTATTTAAGAGTGAACACTGATTGGCTAAAATGCATGTCTGTTAAAAGAGCTGAGATAAGTGGGCAGTCTGCAGAGGTTTAGATACAAGATAATTACAGAGGTAAAACGTGTATTAATATAACTGTGTTGGTTATGCAAAACTAGGGAATGGGTAATAAAGGGATTATATATATTTTTAAACAATAAGAATTCTGGAATAGACTGTCCCTTAACCCCAGTTGCCAGATGGGAAATTAAACATACCATTATAGAATTATATCCTGTCCTAAAGACATCCATTCCTCAGATATGTGATTCCAAATTCACACCTAGATTACGAGTTTTGCATTTGTGTTTTATTGCTAAAAAATGGCCATTTTAGCATTAAAATATCAACACAGCCATTATGAGTCTTGTCGGTATAGCTGTACCACAAGCCTTTTAGCCTGTAACGCAACGTCATTCCCACACTCGAAAAAATGACGTTTTTGCACGGGATTTCCATAGCGCTGCCATTACGAGTTTTGCGGTGAGGCTAAAATGTTTGCGTTACAGCCGTTACCGACACAATCCGTTTCGCAATCTGATACCAGTAGTTATGAGTTTTACGCAACAAAACTGTTACACAAAACTCATAACTAAACTGTTACAAAGTACACTAACACCCATAAACTACCTATTAACCCTTAAACCGGGGACCTCCCGTATCGCAAACACTATTTTAAAGTCATTAACCCCTAATCTGCCGCTCCCGACATCGCTGCCACTAATAAAATGTATTAACCTCTATACTGCCACTCCCTGACATCGTTGCCACTATACTAAAGTTATTAACCCCTATTCCCCTGCACCCCAACATTGCCCACACTATAATAAAGATGTTAACCCCTATTCCGCCGCTCTCCGACATCGCCGCCACTAAATAAAGTTATTAATCACTAAACCTATGGCCTCCCGCATCACTACCACTAAATAAACCTATTACCCCGCCAGTCCCCCACATCGGCAAAAACTAAATTAAACTATTAACCCCTAAACCTAACAACCCCCTAACTTTAAATTAAAATTACAAGATCCCTATCTTAAAATAAATAAAAACTTACCTGGGAAATTCAAAAAAATTTAATTTAAACTATAAATTAAACTAACATTACTATTATACTAAAATTAAAATAACTAAAAATTAAATAAATTAAATCTACAATTAAAAAAATTAAAAATACTAAAGTATGAAAAATAACAAACACTAAATTACAAAAAATAACAAACGAAGGCCTAGATTTAGAGTTCTGCGTTAGCCGTCAAAACCACCGTTAGAGGCTCCTAACGCTGGTTTTTACCGCCCGCTGGTATTTGGAGTCAGTCAGGAAAGGGTCTAACGCTCACTTTGCAGCCGCGACTTTTCCATACCGCAGATCCCCCTACGCCATTTGCGTATCCTATCTTTTCAATGGGATCTTTCTAACGCCGGTATTTAGAGTCTTGGCTGGAGTGAGCGTTAGACCCTCTACCGACAAGACTCCAGCCGCAGAAAAAAGTCAGTAGTTAAGAGCTTTTTGGGCTAACGCCGGTTCATAAAGCTCTTAACTACTGTGCTCTACAGTACAGTAACACCTATGTACCCCTAAACCGAGGTCTAAACCGAGGTCCCCCCACATCGCCGCCACTCGATTAAATTTTTTTAACCCCTAATCTGCCACCCGCACACCGCCGCCACCTACGTTATCCCTATGAACCCCTAATCTGCTGCCCATAACACCGCCGACCCCTATATTATATTTATTAACCCCTAATCTGCCCCCCACAACGTCGCCGCCAGCTACCTACAATAATTAACCCCTAATCTGCCGACCGCACCTCACCGCTACTATAATAAAGTTATTAACCCCTAATCTGCCTCACTCCCGCCTCAATAACCCTATAAAAAATAGTATTAACCCCTAATCTGCCCTTCCTAACATCGCCGACACCTAACTTCAATTATTAACCCCTAATCTGCCGACCGGATCTCGCCGCTACTCTAATAAATGGATTAACCCCTAAAGCTAAGTCTAACCCTAACACTAACACCCCCCTAAATTAAATATAATTTAAATCTAACTAAATAAATTAACTCTTATTAAATAAATTATTCCTATTTAAAGCTAAATACTTACCTGTAAAATAAACCCTAAACTAGCTACAATATAAATAATAATTATATTGTAGCTATTTTAGGATTATTATTTATTTTACAGGCAACTTTGTATTTATTTTAACCAGGTACAATAGCTATTAAATAGTTAAGAACTATTTAATAGCTAAAATAATTACAAAATTACCTGTAAAATAAATCCTAACCTAAGTTACAATTAAACCTAACACTACACTATCAATAAATTAATTAAATACAATACCTACAAATAACTACAATTAAATAAACTAACTAAAGTACAAAAAATAAAAAAGAACTAAGTTACAAAAAATAAAAAAATATTTACAAACATTAGAAAAATATTACAACAATTTTAAACTAATTACACCTACTCTAAGCCCCCTAATAAAATAACAAAGACCCCCAAAATAAAAAAATGCCCTACCCTATTCTAAATTAAAAAAGTTCAAAGCTCTTTTACCTTACCAGCCCTGAAAAGGGCCATTTGCGGGGCATGCCCCAAATAATTCAGCTCTTTTGTAAAAAAAAACATACAATACCCCCCCCCCAACATTACAACCCACCACCCACATACCCCTAATCTAACCCAAACCCCCCTTAAATAAACCTAACACTAAGCCCCTGAAGATCATCCTACCTTATCTTCACCATGCCAGGTTCACCGATCCGTCCTCCGAAGTCTTCATCCAAGCCCAAGCGGGGGCTGGTGATCCATAATCCGGCTGAAGTCTTCTATCAAGCGGCGGCTGAAGAGGTCCAGAAGAGGCTCCAAAGTCTTCATCCTATCCGGGAAGAAGAGGAGATCCAGACCGGCAACCATCTTGATCCAAGCGGTATCTTCATCCGATGACGAACGGCTCCATCTTGAAGACCTCCAGCGCGGATCCATCCTGTTCTTCCGACGTCCAACTGAAGAATGAAGGTTCCTTTAAGGGACGTCATCCAAGATGGCGTCCCTCGAATTCCGATTGGCTGATAGGATTCTATGAGCCAATCGGAATTAAGGTAGGAAAAAGGTAGGAAAAATGAATCTGATTGGCTGATTCCATCAGCCAATCAGAATTTTCCTACCTTAATTCCGATTGGATTGAACTTGAATCTGATTGGCTGATTCCATCAGCCAATCAGAATTTTCCTACCTTAATTCCGATTGGCTGATAGAATCCTATCAGCCAATCGGAATTCGAGGGACGCCATCTTGGATGACGTCCCTTAAAGGAACCTTCATTCTTCAGTTGGACGTCGGAAGAACAGGATGGATCCGCGCTGGAGGTCTTCAAGATGGAGCCGTTCGTCATCGGATGAAGATAGAAGATGCCGCTTGGATCAAGATGGTTGCCGGTCCGGATCTCCTCTTCTTCCCGGATAGGATGAAGACTTTGGAGCCTCTTCTGGACCTCTTCAGCCGCCGCTTGATAGAAGACTTCAGCCGGATTATGGATCGCCAGCCCCCGCTTGGGCTTGGATGAAGACTTCGGAGGACGGATCGGTGAACCTGGCATGGTGAAGATAAGGTAGGATGATCTTCAGGGGCTTAGTGTTAGGTTTATTTAAGGGGGGTTTGGGTTAGATTAGGGGTATGTGGGTGGTGGGTTGTAATGTTGGGGGGGGTATTGTATGTTTTTTTTTACAGGCAAAAGAGCTGAATTATTTGGGGCATGCCCCGCAAATGGCCCTTTTCAGGGCTGGTAAGGTAAAAGAGCTTTGAACTTTTTTAATTTAGAATAGGGTAGTGCATTTTTTTATTTTGGGGGTCTTTGTTATTTTATTAGGGGGCTTAGAGTAGGTGTAATTAGTTTAAAATTGTTGTAATATTTTTCTAATGTTTGTAAATATTTTTTTATTTTTTGTAACTTAGTTCTTTTTTATTTTTTGTACTTTAGTTAGTTTATTTAATTGTAGTTATTTGTAGGTATTGTATTTAATTAATTTATTGATAGTGTAGTGTTAGGTTTAATTGTAACTTAGGTTAGGATTTATTTTACAGGTAATTTTGTAATTATTTTAACTATTTTAGCTATTTAATAGTTCTTAACTATTTAATAGCTATTGTACCTGGTTAAAATAAATACAAAGTTGCCTGTAAAATAAATATTAATCCTAAAATAGCTACAATATAATTATTCGTTATATTGTAGCTATATTAGGGTTTATTTTACAGGTAAGTATTTAGCTTTAAATAGGAATAATTTATTTAATAAGAGTTAATTTATTTCGTTAGATTTAAATTATATTTAATTTAGGGGGGTGTTAGTGTTAGGGTTAGACTTAGCTTTAGGGGTTAATCCATTTATTAGAGTAGCGGTGAGATCCGGTCGGCAGATTAGGGGTTAATAATTGAAGTTAGGTGTCGGCGATGTTAGGGAGGGCAGATTAGGGGTTAATACTATTTCTTATAGGGTTATTGAGGCGGGAGTGAGGCGGATTAGGGGTTAATAACTTTATTATAGTAGCGGTGAGGTGCGGTCGGCAGATTAGGGGTTAATAAGTGTAGGTAGGTAGCAGCGACGTTGGGGGCGGCAGATTAGGGGTTAATAAATATAATATAGGGGTCGGCGGTGTTAGGGGCAGCAGATTAGGGGTACATAGGGATAACGTAGGTTGCGGCGGTGTACGGAGCGGCAGATTAGGGGTTAAAAATAATATGCAGGGGTCAGCGATAGCGGGGTCAGCAGATTAGGGGTTAATAAGTGTAAGGTTAGGGGTGTTTAGACTCGGGGTACATGTTAGGGTGTTAGGTGCAGACTTAGGAAGAGTTTCCCCATAGGAAACAATGGGGCTGCGTTAGGAGCTGAACGCTGCTTTTTTGCAGGTGTTAGGTTTTTTTTCAGCTCAAACTGTCCCATTGTTTCCTATGGGGGAATCGTGCACGAGCATGTTTTTGAAGCTGGCCGCGTCTGTAAGCACCGCTGGTATTGAGAGTTGCAGTTGCTGTAAATATGCTATACGCTCCTTTTTTGGAGCCTAACGCAGCCCTTCTGTGAACTCTAAATACCAGTGGTATTTAAAAGGTGCGGCCAGAAAAAAGCACGCGTAGCTAACGCACCCCTTTGGCCGCAAAACTCTAAATCTAGGCGGAAATTATCCAAAATAAAAACAATTACACCTAATCTAATAACCCTATAAAAATAAAAAAGCCCCCACAAAATAAAAAAACTCCTAGCCTACAATAAACTACCAATAGGGCCTTTTGTAGGGCATTGCCCTAAAGAAATCAGCTCTTTTCCCTGTAAAAAAATACAAAGACCCCGCCAACAGTACAAACCCACCACCCAACCAACCCCCCAAAATAAAAAAACCTAAGCTACCCATTGCCCTGAAAAGGGCATTCAGCTCTTTTTCATTGCCCTTAAAAGGGCATTTAGCTCTTTTAAGAAAGCCTAAAAACCCCCAAAAAAACCCACCCCAAAAAAAATTAAAAAACCTAACACTAATCCACGACGATCCACTTACAGTTTTTGCAGTCCGGACATCCAGGCGGCGACAAGTCTTCATCCAGGCGGCGAGGTCTTCATCCATCCAGACGGCGTCTTCTATCGTCATCCAGGCGGCATCTTCTATCTTCATCCCAGCGGCGTGGAGCAGCTCCATCCTGAAGACTTCCGGCACAGAGCATCCTCTTCATACGGTCGCCGCCATATAATGAATATTCAATGCAAGGGAGCCTTTTCAAAATGACGTCCCTTGCATTCCTATTGGCTGATTTGATTTTGTAAATTCAAATCAGCCAATTGGATGAGAGCTACTGAAATTCTACTGGCTATTCAAATCAGCCAATAGAATTTCAGTAGCTCTTATCCTATTGGCTGAATTTAACAGCCAATAGGATTACAGTAGCTCTCATCCTATTGGCTGATTTGAATATCCAAAATTAAATCAGCCAATAAGAATGCAAGGGACGCCATTTTGAAAAGGCTACCTTGCATTCAAGATTCAGTATATGGCGGCGGCCGTATGAAGAGGATGTTCCGCTGGGATGTCTTCAGGATGGAGTCGATCCACGCCGCTGGGATAAAGATAGAAGACGCCGCCTGGATGGATGAAGACCTCGCCACCTGGATGAAGACTTCTCGCCGCCTAGACTTCAAAAACTGTAAGTGGATCGTCGGGGGTTAGTGTTAGGTTTTTTAAACTTTTTTTGGGTGGATTTTTTTTTTAGATTAGGGTTTTGGGCTTTCTTAAAAGAGCTAAATGCCCTTTTAAGGGCAATGAAAAGGAGCTGAATATACTTTTAAGGGCAATGCCCATACATATGCCCTTTTCAGGGCAATGGGTAGCTTAGGTTTTTTTAGAGTTAGGTTTTTTTATTTTGGGGGGTTGGTTGGGTGGTGGGTTTTACTGTTGGGGGGTCTTTGTATTTTTTTACAGGTAAAATAGCTGATTTCTTTAGGGTAATGTCCTACAAAAGGCCCTTTTAAGGGCTATTGGTAGTTTATTGTAGGCTAGGGGTTTTTATTTTTTGGGGGGGCTTTTTTATTTTTATAGGGCTATTAGATTAGGTGCAATTGTTTTTATTTTGGATAATTTCGTTTATTTTTTGTAATTTTGTGTTTGTTATTTTTTGTACTTTAGTATTTTTTTATTTTTTGTAATTTAATATTTTTTGTAATTGTAGATTTAATTTTTTTTAATGGGGTTAGGTTTTTTAATTTGTATTTTCATGTATTTAATTGATAGTTGTTTTAATTTTAGTATAATAGTAATGTTAGTTTAATATATAGTTGAAACTTAGTTTTTTTTAATTTCACACGTAAGTTTTTATTTATTTTAAGATAGGGATCTTGTAGTTTAAAGTTAAGGGGTTGTTTTGTGATGTGAAGGGCTGGCGGTTTAGGGGTTAATAGGTTTAATTAGTGGCGGTGATGTGGGAGGCCAGAGGTTTAGGGGTTAATAACTTTTATTTAGTGGCAGCAATGTCGGGGAGTGGCGGAATAGGGGTTAATATCTTTATTATAGTGTGGGCGATGTTGGGGTGCGGGGTAATAGGGGTTAATAACTATTATAGTGTCGGCGATATCGGGAGTGGCAGATTAGGGGTTAATAACTTTATTTCGGTGGTGGCGATGTCGGGAGCGGCAGATTAGGGGTTAATAACTTTATGTAGGTGTCGGCGATGTCGGGGGCAGCAGATTAGGGGTTAATAACTTTATGTAGGTGTCGACGATGTCGGGAGCAGCAGATTAGGGGTGTTTAAACGTGGGGTTTATGTTAGGTTTAAACCTAACTTTTTTTTTTTCCCATATACATCAATGGGGTTGCGTTATGGAACTATACATTCCACGATCGCAGGTGTTAGTTTTTTTTCTAACACTCTCTCCCCATTAATGTCTATTTGGAAAGCGTACACGAGCACGTCAAAGCAGCGCTTGTATTTTGTGAGGTATGGAGCTTAACGCAACCATGTCGCACGCACAAAGCGGCTTTTCAAAAACTCGTAATGGCAGCGCTATGGAGGGTGAAAATGCAACTTTTGTTACATTCGTTTCGCACCCTCTATAGCGCAAAACTTGTAATCTAGGTGTCAGTTTGTTAGAGCAAATTAATATAACACAAATGCATATTTCAAAAATTTTATTTATTCCCTGTAAATGATTCAAGCATGCAGTTGATCTTTCACTCAAGATGAGGACTGGGCTATTGATTGGCTGTTACGTGTATGTGGCTCACCAGTTGAGTCCTGTTCAGGAGTGGCACTTGGAACATTGCTTTAACTATGTGTTTAACTTATTTGAAGGGGAAAACTAGAAGAGATTAAAGGGACACTGAACCCAAATTTTTTCTTTCGTGATTCAGATAGAGCATGCAATTTTAAGCAACTTTCTAATTTACTCCTATTATCAATTTTTCTTCGTTCTCTTGCTATCTTTATTTGAAAAAGGCATCTAAGCTTTTCTTTTAGGTTCAGGACTCTGGACAGCACTTTTTAATTGGTGGATAGACTTACATTCTTGCATTTCAAATAAAGATTCCAAGAGAATGAAGAACATTTGATAACAGGAGTAAATTAGAAAGATGCTTAAAATTTCATGCTCTATCTGAATCACAAAAGAAAAAATTTGAGTTCAGTGTCCCTTTAATAAACAAACATTGATAGAGCAAAACTATTTCAGAATTCCCTATTCAATCATAACAATTCATTATCAGGAGATTAATCATAGCCAAAGAAAAGAAAAACCTGATTAGTCACAGCAATTCTCCTCCTAAGGGACACCCAGCTGAGTGTCACAGGACGGGGGAGATAACTGACAATTAATTAACACAATTAATTGAGAAGATGACTAATCTGTATGGGGTGATGACTAATGTGGGCGTTCAGTATTATGATGAACAATTCTAGGATTATTATATAAAATGATATGAATTGTAATTAGAATATATTTATTTAACATGCTTGATCATGTTACAGTTTAAGTTGACCTATTTATTATTTTTAATCTTTTAGGGGACCTCTGCCTGTCATGTGATTCCATCAAGTATTACATAAAGACTTGATAATTAGCAAAGCTCTACAGATATAAAAGGAAAGTGCAGGCAGCTGAAGGACTAGTTATATAACGCATTTTACTTTAATGGGAAGTAAATGAGTTAGGGGTTCCAGGCCCCTCACAAAACAGCAATATAAACATAGTTTTTATGATTGTGAGGTGTCAATAATCAATCAAATAAGGCAGTGGGGAGTTCTCTTTTTTTATTGAGGTTTTTGCGTATACAACATAAGTTCAATACAAAGTACATGCTAACATGTCCATGGTAAAAGAATAGGTAGTGTGATAGCTCTCCTAAATAACAGGCAGATGCTAAACCCAAAGAATCACACAAATCCCTCAACATGTGATGGTACTAAACCAATTCAAAACCATAATGGGAAAAGCACTCTAAAAAGGAGCTAACTGCTGATGGATAAAAATATTCAATAATTTACAATGTAAAAAACAGGATATAGTTAATGATTTAATACACTCAGAAAAATAATATATAAGATGCCGGCACCCATATACATAAAAATGATAACAATAAAACTCCAATAAGCTACTTAAAGGGGCAGTAAACCTAGAAAATAATGTTATATACAGTAATTCTGCACATAGTGCAGAATTATATAACATTATCTTAGCCAAACTTTATGCAACATAATATTGCCTGTGAAATTTGATTAAAAAAAGAGGGTTTTTCAGACCACCGCTCTGAGTGTAATGGCGCGATCGGGCCGGGCTGTGACTAGACAGCTACCCAGATGCGCTCAAGGGGAAAACCAGACCTGCTCAGTAGAGCAAGAGCGGCGGTCTGAAAAACCCTCTTTTTTTTAAAAAAAAAATCAAATTTCAGAGGCAATATTATGTTGCATAAAGTTTGGCTAAGATAATGTTATATAATTCTGCACTATGTCCTGCTCACTATCACTTCCAAGGAGATATCTGTAAGTTGAAAATTATGACAGATACTAATGAACGCCACAATGGTATAGTGCAAAATCAGATCACTCGTAGGTTGCACAAAGTGACAGAAGCACCCGTTCCGCTTACTGTGCCCACAAAAACCTTCAGGTGATATGAGCAAATCTGCTCGGCAGTGTTGCCTGCCTTTATCAAGATGCTCACCTGCGTTTATAAATAGCTCACTCTTCTTGTGTTAACGATCCTTTGATTGACACTCCTTGTATCCAATCGTGAAGCTGTGCATATTCTTGGCCTATGAGGATTGTTCTATATATTTATTTATTATTTATATTGCTTTTTTTATTTATTTCAATTTCACATTTCAAAATCCAACAAGGCACAGTACAGTACATTGCAAGCTACTTATGGTTACAATGTTTTCATAAACAAATCAGTCCTTATGAGGTTTCTCTTCACATTTGAGCAAGAGTCCTAGGCAGACCATCTCTTTGTCGAGATCAAAATGTTTGTGTTGGATTTAGGATTGTTCTATATATTTCTAGTCTTCCAAGCAGTTTTTTCGTTAACCTTTGAATGAAGTAGAATCCCATCCATGATCCATTCAGCAACACCTCAGCTTCATGGGAAGTCAAGCAAGTGCACTGCTTAGAGAGCCAATAGCGGAATATCGGTGTGAAGCAATGGAGCACTCTATCAAACAGCACCTTTATGTAGGCCTTGGTCAGTCCTAACACTGCAGACTTGTGGCAGCGCAGAAGATCCTGAGGCTTCAATGTTTTTCCTTAACTGATACCTGCCACATGAGGTGTTTAGGAAACAGATTGCTGTTGATATTCAAGTACCTGAACTATATGCAGATAATTTCTAATACATGAAGTATTTAAAACTTATCTCATTTAGAGACACTGCTCATTAAGACTTCATTAATGTTCCTAACCCGCTTTAAATATATGCTAATATTTCCAACAAACATCAACCTTTACGACAAACATAACTTTATATACAGAATAAAATAACTATATACAAAATAAAATGACTTTATATACAAAATAAAAAAAAAATATATATATATATATATATATATATATATATATATATATATATATATATATATATATATACACACATACAGGTATATATATATACACACACACACATACATACATACATATATATACACAAACAGTATCTCATAAAACTGAGTACACCCCTTACATTTTTGTAAATATTTTATTATATCTTTTCATGTGACAACACTGAAGAAATGACACTTTGCTACAATGTAAAGTAGTGAGTGTACAGCCTGTATAACAGTGTAAATTTGCTGTCCCCTCAAAATAACAACACACATCCATTAATGTCTAAACCATTGGCAACAAAAGTGAGTACACCCCTAACTGGAAATGTCCAAATTGGGACCAAAGTGTCAATATTTTGTGTGGCCACCATTATTTTCCAGCACTGCCTTAACCCTCTTGGGCATGGAGTTCACCAGAGCTTTACAGGTTGCCACTAGAGTCCTCTTCCACTCCTTCATGACGACATCACAGTGCTGGTGGATGTTAGAGACCTTGCACTCCCCCACCTTCCAGTTGAGGATGCCCCACAAATGATCAATATGGTTTAGGTCTGGAGACATCCTTGGCCAGTCCATCACCTTTACCCTCAGCTTCTATAGCAAGGCAGTGGTCATCTTGGAGGTGTGTTTGGGGTCATTATCATGTTGGAATACTGCCCTGCGGCCCAGTCTCCAAAGGGAAGGGATCATGCTCTGCTGTAGTATATCACAGTACATGTTGGCATTCATGGTTCCCTCAACTAACTGTAGCTCCCCAGTGCCAGCAGGACTCATGCAGGCCCAGACCATGACACTCCCACTGTAAGCAAGACACACTTGTCTTTGTAACATAGTAGATGAGGTTGAAAAAAGACTGAAGTTCATCGAGTTCAACCTATACAAATCTAAAATACTTACAAAAAGCTCCAGTTAAACTTAAATAATCCCACTTTGTTTCTAGACAGAAATGTATCCAAACAAGTTTTAAATGTATCTAGGGTATTGGCATTCACTACCTCCTTTGGTAATGAGTTCCACAATTTTATTGCTCTTACAGTGAAAAAATGTTTCCATTACAGGAGATTAAATCTCCTTTCCTCCTACCTTAAATTGTGACCTCTTGTCACAAACAATTTTCTTGGAATAAACAGAGCTTCTGCCATCTCTGTATAACGGCCTTGAATATATTTATATAAAGTAATCATGTCACCTCTCAAGCACCTTTTTTCTAAAGAAAACAGATCCAGTTTGGCTAGCCTCTCCTCATAGCTTAAATTCTCCAATCCCCTTATTAGCTTTGTGGCCCTTCTCTGAATTTTTTCTAGTTCTACAATATCTCCTCACCTGGTTGCTGCCACACACGCTTGACACCATCTGAATCAAATAAGTTTATCTTGGTCTCATCGGACCACAGGACATGGTACCAGTAATCCATGTCCTTAATAGCTTGTCTTCAGTAAACTGTTTGCAGGTTTTCTTGTGCATCATCTTTAGAAGAGGCTCCCTTTTGGGACGACAGCCATGCAGACCAATTTGATGCAGTGTGCGGCGTATGGTCTGAGCACGGACAGGATGACCCCCCACCCCTTGAATTTCTGCAGCAATGCTGGCAATGTTCATACATCTATTTCCCAAAGACAACCTCTGGATATGACCCTGAGCATGTGCAGTCAACTTCTTTGGTCGACCATGGTGAGGCCTGTTCTGAATGGGACCTGTCCTGTGAAACCACTGTATGGTCTTGCCCACTGTGCTGCAGTTCAGTTTCAGGGTCTTGGCAATCTTCTTATAGCCTAGGCTATCTTTATGTAGAGCAACAATTATTTTTTCAGATCCTCAGAGAGTTCTTTGCCATGAGGTGCCATGTTGAACTTCCATTGACCAGTATGAGAGCATGTGAGAGCGATAACACCAAATGTAACACACCTGCTCCACATTCACACCTGAGACCACCTGAGACCTTGTAACACTGAGTCACATGACACCAGGGAAGGGAAAATGGCTAATTTGGACATTTCCACTTAGGGGTGTACTCACTTTGGTTGCCAATGGTTTAGACATTAATGGCTATGTGTTGAGTTATTTTGAGGGGACAGCAAATTTACACTGTTATACAGGCTGTACACACACTCACTACTTTACATTGTAGCAAAGTGCCATTTCTTCAGTGTTGTCACATGAAAATATATAATAATAAAATATTTACAAAAATGTGAGTGTGTGTATATATATATATATATATATGTGTATATATATATATATACGTATATATATATGTGTATATATATATATATATATACGTATATATATATATATATACGTATATATATACGTATATATATATATATATATATATATATATATATAAATATATATATATATAAATACACACACACAAAATAAACGTTATATGCAAAATAAAATTACTTTATATACAAAATAGCCATATACAAAATAAAGTCATTTTATATACTAAACTAAATACATAACTATATGCAAAATAAAATTACTTTATATACAAAATAAAATAACTATATATACAAATAAAATAAACTTTATATACAAAATAAAATGACTTTATATACAAAAATTAAATAGCTATATGCAAAATAAAATGACTTTATATACAAAATAAAATAACTATATACAAAATAAAATTACTTTATATTTTTCACAAAAATCTCAAAAATTAACATCTATCATATTCTTATATTTATAAAATAAGGTCTCTACCTTTTTTTATTCCGTTGTATTTAATTCCAAAGTTTCCAATAATTCCATCTAACGTAGTATTAAATAATGCACACAACCTCAAAGAGAATGTCTTCTTTTGCCAAAAATAAATCACTACTTCCCTTCGTTGCTCCCTCCTCTGTGGATCTCTTGATAAGAATTCCTAAAACAACCCTCTGCTATTCCCTCCCTTTACTTCTTATCGTCTCCACCTTTTTTCCTCTTGTAGGTTGGGAGGAAATAATTGTCAGGCCAAAGGGGAGGGGGGAATAATATAATAAAATAAAACGAGCACTCTCAATGGTCCTACTCCAATTATGAGAAGGGAATTACGATTATTAGAAAAAAATCTTTACCATCCACAAACATTGAACATTGGAATATGAAACAATCATATTTTCATGTTGGGTTAGCGCTATTGTGAATATGTCATGGTGTTTGCGCCATGAACTTTTAATGTGACATTTCTGAGAATTTTAAACCCTTCTTCAGATAACCTACAACTGTCAACATAACTCAATTAATTAGTAGTGTGTGAGACAAACAAACATTCCTTCTGTAAATACAAGTGGGCGGTATCAAGTACACATGGTAACTAGCCTCTGTGTGAGCTGTTGCTATGGCTACACTATGTAATTATAGTAATGTAGTTAAACCTATTTGTGTTACTATAATAAAGTGTAACTTAGTAACATAGTGCACAGACATGATATAAAGTGGTCAAAATTAAAATATTCTAGACAATTCTGCTGTTATTTCATAGCTATTTAATCCAGTAACATGGATATTGTCATCATCTAAGCAAGGATTAAATAGCAACATCTCTATTTTTGCAGATGATACAAAGTTGTGTAAGGTCATTAGGTCAGAGTAGGATGAACTTGCGTTACAAGGGGATCTGCAAAAATTAGAAGTATGGGCAGGTAAATGGAAAATTAGATTTAATACTGGAACATGCAAGGTTCTACATTTTGGAAGTAAAAATAAGCAGGCAACGTATTATTTAAATGGAACAAGACTTAGCCAAACAGAGGAGGAAAGGGATTTGGGAGTAGTAATAGATAACAATCTAAAGATGGATGCACAATGCAGGGCAGCGGCTTCAAAGGCTAATAAGATACTAGCATGTATTAAAAGAGGCATTGAACCAAGAGAGGAAAGCATAATTATGTCACTATATAAAGCCCTGGTAAGACCTTGAGTAAGGAGTGCAGTTCTGGAGACCGATCTCAAAAAAGATATTGCAGAACTGGAAAAAGTTCAGAGAAGGGCCACAAAGCTAATAAGGGGAATGGAGAATTAAAGCTATGAGGAGAGGTTAGCCAAACTGGGTCTGTTTTCTCTAGAAAAAAGGCACTTGAGAGGTGACATGATTACTTTATATATTCAAGGCCTATACAGAGATGGCAGAAGCTCTGTTTACACCAAGAAAATCATGCTCTGCTTTAGTATGTTACAGTACATGTTGGCATTCATGGTTCCCTCAATGAACTGTAGCTCCCCAGTGCTGGCAGCACTCATGCTGGCCCAGACCATGACACCCCCATTGTAAGCAAGACACACTTGTCTTTGTAACATGTAACATAGTAGATGAGGTTGAAAACAGACTGAAGTCCACCGAGTTCAACCTATACAAATATAAAATACTTACAAAAAGCTCCAGTTAAAATGTAATAATCCCACTAAAATGGTGACCTATTTAATACTAGGAATCATATCTATGAATTTTGTTTACATACAGAAATGTATCCAGACTATTTTTAAATGTATCTAGGGTATTGGCATTCACTACCTCCTTTGGTAATGAGTTCCACAATGTTATTGCTCTTACAGTGAAAAAACGTTTCCGTTGCAGGAGATTAAATCTCCTTTCTTCCAGCCTTAAATTGTGACCTCTTGTCACAAACAATTTTCTTGGAATAAACAGAGCTTCTGCCATCTCTTACCTGTCACCTCTCAAGCATCTTTTTTTCTAAAGAAAACAGACCCAGTTATTAGCTTTGTGGCCCTTCTCTGCCAATGCTGGATGAGACCTCACCTATACATTAACTCATGTACGGCCCGAGAGGGACCCCAGGATTTCCATGCTGTACTGGACAGCAAGGTCATATTGGCCTAGCAGGGCACCAGGAGATTTCCCAGTCGGCTGCAGCAGCTGGGTCTGGCCAGCAATAATTTAAGGGGGTAGTGCTGCCGTATTGCCTCTCTCTTGTTTTCTCCTCTTATCTATACATATTACAGTCATAAGTTATTTTCTACACCTCCTATGAATGGTTTTTAGTTGACTAGTCATGTCACATTGTGAGAACCACTGTTTTGAGTGTCTTCTTCAGATCACACTATGGATAATCATTTTCAAGTTATTGGATGCAATTAGGTTGTTTTGTGCCTATATAACAACAATCTGGCACTTTATTAATACAAACTAATATAACGTAATTTTGAAAAAATGGGAACAAGTATCCCTTTGAGAAAATTGGGTTTTTACTGACTCAATGAGAAATAGGGCTAATCTTCAATTTTTCCTGGGCTGCTTTTTATTCGAAGTCTGGCCCTGCTAGACAGAACTAGTAGTGGAGGGTAGAAAATGCCGGAGTTGCTTTTTTAGGTAAATGTGTATAGTTTATTTGTTGTCCGTGCCTCACACTAGGGGGGTCTCGCCTGGTAAATGTTGGCTCCAGTGGGCCTAGATATATATATCCTACACCTGATGAAGGGGTGGGACCCAGAAACACGTCGTGAGTATATTGTTTGAGTTGTCTGGCCAGACCAATAGGTTGCGACTTGCTGTTAACTTTTACTCATTTTTATTGAGATATTTTTATTTTGTATGTACTTGTTTTTATTATTGTGTAACATTTTAACTCTATGAACAGTTCCTTTGCACTGTACTGATAGTTATCACTATACTGCCAGCAGGCACTGATGTATTAAGATACAATTCACCTGTAAAACATTAAATTGCTACTAAAACTGTGATCATTCACTCTACTGTGTTTTATATATTTAAATAAACAATAGTATCTACACTATAAGGTTGTTTTGCACAGTTATTTGCCGCGCTGTTACCACTTGTTTACTTTTTGTTTATCCTTTAGAACAGCTGCTCATACACAAATGTACACAAATTATACACAGTTATTGTATATAGTATCAGTGGAGCTCTCTATTTTTTCTTATCTAGATATATACTGTATATAGTAACATCATTTTGTGTAGTACCAAGGACAGCTGTATCAGCCGCTTCTTTTGCATCAAAAAGAAGGTATTTTAAAATGTATTATTATAGGGACATAAAAAGTATTAAAGGGAGGCAAAAAGAACATGTTCTAATGTGTTTAAGTATTTTCTCATTGTATTATTGCTTTCATATAAATATGTCTTTAACCCCTACAAATGGGTTAAACAATGCAGAATTAGGATCTAGCTGAACACATCAGGTGAGCCAATGACAAGAGACATGTTTGTGCCCACAAATTACTAGCTAGTCCCTAGTAGTGAATTATTGCTCCTAATCCTACCTTTTCATTAAAAGACCCCACAAATAACTCAATTAATTTAATAAAGTAAATTGAAAAGTCTTAAAAATTGCATGCTCTGTGTGACCCATGAAAGTTTAATCATTTTGACTTTAAAGCGAAATGAAACCCAATTTTTTTCTTTTGTGATCCAGATAGACAGTACTGTTTTAAACAACTTCTATGATCTATTTTTATTTGTTCTTTTGGCATCCTTTGTTGAAAAGCATACCTAGGTAGGCTTGGGAGCTAGCTGCTGATTGGTGGCTGCACATATATGCCTCTTGTCATTGGCTTACCGATGTGTTCCCAGTAGTGCATTGCTGCTCCTTCAAGGAAGGATACCAAGAGAAGGAAGTAAAATTGATCATAGAAGCAAATTGGAAAACTGTATGCTCTATCTGAATCGTGAAAGAAAAATTGTGTGTTTCATATCCCTTTAATAAATATTTGTATGGTCAAGTCATAAATAAAAATGCTTTATGTTTTCATGCTGACAGAGACATGTCCTTGTCCATTAAACGATCTATGAGAACTGTCCTTATAAGCTAATGAGGAATCTGTCCCCAGAGATGACTTGTGCCCAAATGTACACTGCCTCTTTAGTTTTAATGTCTAATTAACCGCTTCACTACCGGAACTTTTAGACAAAAACTTGCCCAAAATACCAGAGAATTTTTAGCATTTTTGCTATCACTCCATTTAAAGGGACAGTTAACACCAGAATTTTTGTTGTTTAAAAAGAAAGATAATCCCTTTATCTATTTTTTAAGTAACCAAGGTATTGATCTAGGCCCATTTGATATATTTCATGCCATCATTTCACCGCCAAATGCAATCAAATAAAAAAAGTTTTACTTTTTTCACAAACTTTGGGTTTCTCACAGAAATTATTTACATACAGCTTGTGCAATCATGGCACAAATGTTTGTAAAAGTTTTTCTAGGATTCTCTTTTTGGTAATTAGAAGGCCGCTAATTGCAGCTGTGCACCACACTTCTATTATTCCCGGCAGTGAAAGGGTTTATTAGGTAGTTTAAAAGGTTAACTTTAGCTATAGGGGCCGACTTATCAAGCTCCGAAAGGAGCTTGATGCCCCTGTTTCCGCGCGAGCCTTTAGGCTCGCCGGAAACAGCTCTATAACTTGTCCGCCTGCTCTGAGGCTGCGGTCTTCAATCTGCTTGATCCTATACGATTGAGCTGATTGACACCCCCTGCTAGCAGCCGCGAATCTACAGGTGGCGGCATTGCACACGCAGTTCACAGGAACTGCTTGTGCAATGATAAATGCAGACAGTGTATGCTGTCATATCATGTCCGCTCACACTTTCATAAATCGGCCCCTTAGTGTAGGGATTAGCCTCCCATCTGACACTTACCACCCCCTGATCCCTACCTGATCCCTCCCAAACAGCCCTTTTCCCTCCCCCACCCCCATCTTAGGTACCCTCCTCCCCCTTGATCCTTAGTTAGGGCCCCCACACAATCCTTATCCCCTTTTTTCTCTAGTGTAGTTGCCCCATCCCTCCCTGTCCCTTTATTTTATTCTGTAGCGGAGGGCCCTACCATTCCCTCCCGCCTCCCCTGCTGGGCCGCTCACCCGCACCCGCCTCCCGCCGGCACCGGCTGACATTATGTAAGGAATATGTGGGTTGCATAGTGCAGTTCAAACAATATCAGCAAAATCAGCAGCTAGAACCTAAGTTATTTGCTGCTCCTGAGCTTTCCTAGATAAACCTTTCAAAAAAAGGATAACAAGAGAAGGAAGCAAATTAAATAATAGAAGTAAATTGGAAAGTTGTTTAAAATTGTATGCTCTGTCTAAATCATGAATGTCTAATTATGACTTTACGGTCCCTTTTAAAAAAAACTATTTTAGCTTTCTTCATGCACAAAAATAACAATTTTCTTTTTTTGCATGATAAAATGTTTTCAGTTTATTAATAATAATCTTTTTTTTGTTTTCCATTTCTGTACTTTTAAATAGTATAAGTTTGTTATATTTGTAACAAACAGTAGCAACATGTAAAACAGAAATATAACTGTGCACCCTCATCCATAGTGTTCTATATGTATCATGTTCCCACAGGTACCTCGTGACACGGGTGCTTTCTGCAATGAGTGAAACTGAGATGCCCCAACGTCTCCCGCCGCCCTCTACTCGCCGCCTGCGTCGCTCTCTTGACGACGAGCATGTAGGCGATTCCACACCCAACCTCCTACGTGTGAAGAGGCTAGATGACAATACAGAACCTGACTACCCCCCAGGAATGCTGCTCCGCAGGAAGAGGATTGAGGATGGGCCAGAGATTCAGAGTCGAAACAAACGCTTAACTGAACATAGAGTTGCTGAGCAGCTCCTGAAATACCTCCCTGAATAACTTGTATAAAAATATGTATATAGACATACACATATATACGTAACAAGACCTACAATTATACATTATACACACACACCTGTATACATATATGTATCAAATACATTATGCGTATGCAGAGAGAGAAACAAATGGTGGAATACAAAATCTAAATCATGCTTATTATATACAATGGGTAGAAGCTGTGACTGTAAAAAATTATGTCACCATAATCAAAACGACAATATGTAAAGGGACACGGAATTCAAAAGTAAATGTTTATGATTTAGACACAAAATATAATTTAAAAAAATACCATATATTATCAAATTGAATTATTTCTCTCTGTATCCTTTGTTTTGAGGGTCATTATAGTTGAAATATGAGATGCATTAAATTGTTAGAGCATCTACATTTAAGACTACTGACCCTGTACTCCTATGTAATTAAAGGGACAGTCAACACCAGAATTTTTGTTGTTTTAAAAGATAGATAATCCCTTAATTACCAATTCCCCAGTTTTGCATAACCAACACAGTTATAATTATACACGTATCTCTGTAATTACCTTGTATCTAAGCCTCAGCAGACTGCCCCCTTAGTTCAGTTCTTTTGACAGACTTGCATTTTAGCCGATCAGATCTGTCTCCATGGTAAATTCACGTGCATGAGCTCAATGTTATCTATATGAAACACATGAACTAACGCCCTCTAGTGGTGAAAAATTATCAAAATGCATTTAGATTATAGGCGGCCTTCAAGGTCTAAGAAATTAGCATATGAACCTCCTAGGTTTATCTTTCAACTAAGAATACCAAGAGAACAAAGAAAAATTGGTGATAAAAGTAAATTGGAAAGTTGTTTAAAATGAAAAGCCCTATTTGAAACATGAAAGGTTTTTTTTTGACTTGACTGTCTCTTTAACTCCTGCAAAGTGGTTAAAACACATAGAAGTACTGCACTGGACACATCTAGTGTGGCCTCAATGTACTAAGCTTTTGAGCCCTTGCAGGTCAGGCTTGTGTGAGTCTGCTTTCCGCAAAGTAAGAAGCAACAGTCACCAGACTAATGCTTCGTACCCTCTCAGACACTTTTGAATTTGCAAATATAAATCACCCCGAATATATTCATTTGGTGTGATTGACAGGGCCTTTTCTTGTACAACCAATCAGGTTGGCATTACAAACGCAAGTGTGTCTGTAAGTGTGTAATGATTACATCCGGGAAGTGGATGTACAGTGTTTGCTGTCTGTTTGCCTTGAAGCTGGGTGGACAGGTTACCAAGTTGGGAACCTTGTCCGCACCTGGTTTAGTACATGGGCCTCTATGTGTTTAACCTCTTTGCAAGGGTCAAACACATAGGAGTAGATTTATCATCATTGCAGGCGGAAAGGTTTGCAAGTAGTGAACCTGTCTGCTTGCAGTCACCACTTGCGTTGAATCCCATTGCAAAATGTAACATTGTACAAGAGGTGTCTTATGCAATGCTGCCCCCAACTAATGAGATTCAACTTGCCACCTCTAAGGTGGAGGAGAGGAAACAGAAGCAGTTCCTCCTGCTGATGTGAGCCTGCTCCACGTAGCCAAAAACCTGTAAATCAGCTTCATAAATCTAACCCATAGGGGTGCGGGTTTGTTAGTTTTAAAATGACAGGCTCTAATTCTTTAGACTTTAAGGGCCCTTCAAACGTTACCTTCCATAAGAGCATATTGATTTTATATATATTATTATTCTTTATTTATAAAGCGCCAAAACAAATTCCGCAGCGCTGTCCATGGGTACAAAATACTAACGTTTAACAATGATACAATATTTTTAAGACCCATGAAACAATTTATCAAACAAATACAGGAGGAATTGAGGGCCCTATTCCCATGGGAACTTACAATCGAAAAAAAATAGGAAGTGGGGACTCCAAAGGTGAGAAAAATGTTAGTGTGGAGTTAGAGGAGGGCAATTATTAGGTAAGTGTAATTCATTTGTTACTGAGTTGTGTTATAGGCTTCCTTGAACAAAAATCTCTTTAGGGAGCGTTTAAAGTAGGACAGACTAGGGGAAAGTCTGACAGCGCGAGGAAGTACATTCTAGAGGGTTGGTGCCGCATGAGAGAAGTCCTGCAGTCTAGCATGGGAGGAGGTGATGGTATAAGATGCACGGAGCATATTATAAATAAATATATATATAGTGTTCAAGACACATACACACTCTTGCCTACCTCAGCATTCTCTTTTGGAAAGGGGATAAGTTTCAACACAGCACACCAAAAGGTACATTTTAATAACAGAAGTAAATTAGATTTTTCTTTTTTTTATTAGTTCTATCTGAACCATAAAAGTTTGATTTTGAATTCTATATCCCTTTAAGTGAAAATAAAATGTAGAATACAAGTAAACACTGTACATGTGTACTAATATAACTGTAACACTCACATTGTCTGATCAACTTCAAATAAAGTATTTATAGCACCAAAACTTTATGCCAGAAATAAAAATCTCTGCAAAACACAAAGTTGTCTCTACAATATAAACATTTGTGTCTGCAATAGTGTCACTTCTGTGCATATAGCTGTGTCTGTCACTCTCTCAGCAAGTTACACACATTCATCGCTGCATTACTCTGCTATTCTTGCCTCTTTCGTTCTGTTTCTGTTCTCCAGACTCTCTCCCCAGTACACAGACACCTTTCAGTGCCAGACACATGTATAACACACACACCTCTTTCTCCCCAGTACACGGACACCTTTCAGTGCCAGACACATATATAACACACACACCTCTTTCTCCCCAGTACACGGACACCTTTCAGTGCCAGACACATATATAACACACACACCTCTTTCTCCCCAGTACACAGACACCTATCAGTACCAGACACATATATAACACACACACACACACACACCTCTATCTCCCCAGTACACGGACACCTTTCAGTGCCAGACACATATATAACAAACACCTATTTCTCCACAGTACACAGACACCTTTCAGTGCCAGACACATATATAACACACACACCTCTTTCTTCCCAGTACCCAGACACCTTTCAGTGCCAGACACATATATAACACACACACACACCTCTTTCTCCCCAGTACACGGACACCTTTCAGTGCCAGACACATTTATAACACACACACACCTCTTTCTCCACAGTACACGGACACCTTTCAGTGCCAGACACATTTATAACACACACACACCTCTTTCTCCACAGTACACGGACACCTTTCAGTGCCAGACACATTTATAACACACACACACCTCTTTCTCCACAGTACACGGACACCTTTCAGTGCCAGACACATATATAACACACACACCTCTTTCTTCCCAGTACACAGACACCTATCAGTACCAGACACATATATAACACACACACCTCTTTCTTCCCAGTACACGGACACCTTTCAGTGCCAGACACATTTATAACACACACACCTCTTTCTCCCCAGTACACAGACACCTTTCAGTGCCAGACACATATATAACACACACACCTCTTTCTCCCCAGCACACAGACACCTTTCAGTGCCAGACACATATATAACACACACACCTCTTTCTCCCCAGTACACAGACACCTTTCAGTGCCAGACACATATATAACACACACACCTTTTTCTCCCCAGTACACGGAAACCTTTCAGTGCCAGACACATATATAACACACACCTATTTCTCCCCAGTACACAGAGACATTTCAGTGCCAGACACATATATAACACACACACCTCTTTCTCCCCAGTACACAGACACCTTTCAGTGCCAGACACATATATAACACACACCTCTTTCTCCCCAGTACACAGACACCTTTCAGTGCCAGACACATATATAACACACACCTCTTTCTCCCCAGTACACAGACACCTTTCAGTGCCAGACACATATATAACACACACACCTCTTTCTCCCCAGTACACAGACACCTTTCAGTGCCAGACACATATATAACACAGACACACCTCTTTCTCCCCAGTACACGGACACCTTTCAGTGCCAGACACATATATAACACACACCTCTTTCTCCCCAGTACACAGACACATTTCAGTGCCAGACACATATATAACACACACCTCTTTCTCCCCAGTACACAGACACCTTTCAGTGCCAGACACATATATAACACACACCTCTTTCTCCCCAGTACACAGACACCTTTCAGTGCCAGACACATATATAACACACACCTCTTTCTCCCCAGTACACAGACACCTTTCAGTGCCAGACACATATATAACACACACCTCTTTCTCCCCAGTACACAGACACCTTTCAGTGCCAGACACATATATAACACACACACCTCTTTCTCCCCAGTACACAGACACCTTTCAGTGCCAGACACATATATAACACACACACACACCTCTTTCTCCCCAGTACACGGACACCTTTCAGTGCCAGACACATATATAACACACACCTCTTTCTCCCCAGTACACAGACACCTTTCAGTGCCAGACACATATATAACACACACCACTTTCTCCCCAGTACACAGACACCTTTCAGTGCCAGACACATATATAACACACACCTCTTTCTCCCCAGTACACAGACACCTTTCAGTGCCAGACACATATATAACACACACACCTCTTTCTCCCCAGTACACAGACACCTTTCAGTGCGAGACACATATATAACACACACACAAACCTCTTTCTCCCCAGTATACGGACACCTTTCAGTGCCAGACACATATATAACACACACACCTCTTTCTCCCCAGTACACGGACACCTTTCAGTGCCAGACACATATATAACACACACACCTCTTTCTTCCCAGTACACGGACACCTTTCAGTGCCAGACACATATATAACACACACCTATTTCTCCCCAGTACACAGACACCTTTCAGTGCCAGACACATATATAACACACACACCTCTTTCTTCCCAGTACACAGACACCTTTCAGTGCCAGACACATATATAACACACACCTCTTTCTCCCCAGTACACAAACACCTTTCAGTACCAGACACATATATAACACACACCTCTTTCTCCCCAGTACACAGACACCTTTCAGTGCCAGACACATATATAACACACACCTCTTTCTCCACAGTACACGGACACCTTTCAGTGCCAGACACATTTATAACACACACACCTCTTTCTTCCCAGTACACGGACACCTTTCAGTACCAGACACATATATAACACACACACCTCTTTCTTCCCAGTACACAGACACCTTTCAGTGCCAGACACATATATAACACACACACCTCTTTCTTCCCAGTACACAGACACCTTTCAGTGCCAGACACATATATAACACACACCTCTTTCTCCCCAGTACACAAACACCTTTCAGTACCAGACACATATATAACACACACCTCTTTCTCCCCAGTACACAGACACCTTTCAGTGCCAGACACATATATAACACACACCTCTTTCTCCACAGTACACGGACACCTTTCAGTGCCAGACACATTTATAACACACACACCTCTTTCTTCCCAGTACACGGACACCTTTCAGTACCAGACACATATATAACACACACACCTCTTTCTTCCCAGTACACAGACACCTTTCAGTGCCAGACACATATATAACACACACACCTCTTTCTCCCCAGTACACGGAAACCTTTCAGTGCCAGACACATATATAACACACACCTATTTCTCCCCAGTACACAGACACCTTTCAGTGCCAGACACATATATAACACACACACCTCTTTCTTCTCAGTACACGGACACCTTTCAGTGCCAGACACATTTATAACACACACACCTCTTTCTCCCCAGTACACGGACACCTTTCAGTGCCAGACACATATATAACACACACACCTCTTTCTCCCCAGTACACGGAAACCTTTCAGTGCCAGACACATATATAACACACACCTATTTCTCCCCAGTACACAGAGACATTTCAGTGCCAGACACATATATAACACACACCTCTTTCTCCCCAGTACACAGACACCTTTCAGTGCCAGACACATATATAACACACACCTATTTCTCCCCAGTACACAGACACCTTTCAGTGCCAGACACATATATAACACACACACCTTTTTCTCCCCAGTACACGGAAACCTTTCAGTGCCAGACACATATATAACACACACACCTATTTCTCCCCAGTACACAGACACCTTTCAGTGCCAGACACATATATAACACACACACCTCTTTCTCCCCAGTACACAGACACCTTTCAGTGCCAGACACATATATAACACAGACACACCTCTTTCTCCCCAGTACACGGACACCTTTCAGTGCCAGACACATATATAACACACACACCTCTTTCTCCCCAGTACACAGACACCTTTCAGTACCAGACACATATATAACACACACACCTCTTTCTCCCCAGTACACAGACACCTTTCAGTGCCAGACACATATATAACACACACCTCTTTCTCCCCAGTACACAGACACCTTTCAGTGCCAGACACATATATAACACACACCTCTTTCTCCCCAGTACACAGACACCTTTCAGTGCCAGACACATATATAACACACACCTCTTTCTCCCCAGTACACAGACATCTTTCAGTGCCAGACACATATATAACACACACCTCTTTCTCCCCAGTACACAGACATCTTTCAGTGCCAGACACATATAAAACACACACCTATTTCTCCCCAGTACACAGACACCTTTCAGTGCCAGACACATATATAACACACACACCTCTTTCTTCCCAGTACACAGACACCTTTCAGTGCCAGACACATATATAACACACACACACCTCTTTCTCCCCAGTACACGGACACCTTTCAGTGCCAGACACATATATAACACACATACCTCTCCCCAGTACACAGACACCTTTCAGTGCCAGACACATATATAACACACACACACCTCTTTCTCCCCAGTACACGGACACCTTTCAGTGCCAGACACATATATAACACACACCTCTTTCTCCCCAGTACACAGACACCTTTCAGTACCAGACACATATATAACACACACACCTCTTTCTTCCCAGTACACAGACACCTTTCAGTGCCAGACACATATATAACACACACACACCTCTTTCTCCACAGTACACGGACACCTTTCAGTGCCAGACACATTTATAACACACACACCTCTTTCTTCCCAGTACACGGACACCTTTCAGTACCAGACACATATATAACACACACACCTCTTTCTTCCCAGTACACAGACACCTTTCAGTACCAGACACATATATAACACACACACCTCTTTCTCCCCAGTACACAGACACCTTTCAGTGCCAGACACATATATAACACACACCTCTTTCTTCCCAGTACACAGACACCTTTCAGTGCCAAACACATATATAACACACACACCTTTTTCTCCCCAGTACACGGAAACCTTTCAGTGCCAGACACATATATAACACACACCTATTTCTCCCCAGTACACAGAGACATTTCAGTGCCAGACACATATATAACACACACACCTCTTTCTTCCCAGTACACAGACACCTTTCAGTGCCAGACACATATATAACACACACACCTCTTTCTTCCCAGTACACAGACACCCTTCAGTGCCAGACACATATATAACACAGACACACCTCTTTCTCCCCAGTACACGGACACCTTTCAGTGCCAGACACATATATAACACACACACCTCTTTCGCCCCAGTACACAGACACCTTTCAGTGCCAGACACATATATAACACACACCTCTTTCTCCCCAGTACACAGACACCTTTCAGTGCCAGACACATATATAACACACACACACCTCTTTCTCCCCAGTACACAGACACCTTTCAGTGCCAGACACATATATAACACACACCTCTTTCTCCCCAGTACACAGACACCTTTCAGTGCCAGACACATATATAACACACACCTCTTTCTCCCCAGTACACAGACACCTTTCAGTGCCAGACACATATATAACACACACACCTCTTTCTCCCCAGTACACAGACACCTTTCAGTGCCAGACACATATATAACACACACACACACCTTTTTCTCCCCAGTACACGGACACCTTTCAGTGACAGACACATATATAACACACACGCCTCTTTCTCCCCAGTACACGGACACCTTTCAGTGCCAGACACATATATAACACACACACCTCTTTCTCCCCAGTACACAGACACCTTTCAGTGCCAGACACATATATAACACACACACCTCTTTCTCCCCAGTACACAGACACCTTTCAGTGCCAGACACATATATAACACACACACACACACACACCTCTTTCTCCCCAGTACACGGACACCTTTCAGTGCCAGACACATATATAACACACACCTCTTTCTCCCCAGTACACAGACACCTTTCAGTGCCAGACACATATATAACACACACCTCTTTCTCCCCAGTACACAGACACCTTTCAGTGCCAGACACATATATAACACACACCTCTTTCTCCCCAGTACACAGACACCTTTCAGTGCCAGACACATATATAACACACACACACCTCTTTCTCCCCAGTACACGGACACCTTTCAGTGCCAGACACATATATAACACACACACCTCTTTCTCCCCAGTACACGGACACCTTTCAGTGCAAGACACATATATAACACACACACCTCTTTCTCCCCAGTACACAGGCACCTTTCAATGCCAGACACATATATAACACACACCTCTTTCTCCCCAGTACACAGACACCTTTCAGTGCCAGACACATATATAACACACACCTCTTTCTCCCCAGTACACAGACACCTTTCAGTGCCAGACACATATATAACACACACACACCTCTTTCTCCCCAGTACACAGACACCTTTCAGTGCCAGACACATATATAACACACACACCTCTTTCTCCCCAGTACACAGACACCTTTCAGTGCCAGACACATATATAACACACACACACACACACCTCTTTCTCCCCAGTACACGGACACCTTTCAGTGCCAGACACATATATAACACACACACACACACACCTCTTTCTCCCCAGTACACGGACACCTTTCAGTGCCAGACACATATATAACACACACCTCTTTCTCCCCAGTACACAGACACCTTTCAGTGCCAGACACATATATAACACACACCTCTTTCTCCCCAGTACACAGACACCTTTCAGTGCCAGACACATATATAACACACACCTCTTTCTCCCCAGTACACAGACACCTTTCAGTGCCAGACACATATATAACACACACACCTCTTTCTCCCCAGTACACAGACACCTTTCAGTGCCAGACACATATATAACACACACACCTCTTTCTCCCCAGTACACGGACACCTTTCAGTGCCAGACACATATATAACACACACACCTCTTTCTCCCCAGTACACGGACACCTTTCAGTGCCAGACACATATATAACACACACACCTCTTTCTCCCCAGTACACGGACACCTTTCAGTGCCAGACACATATATAACACACACCTATTTCTCCCCAGTACACAGACACCTTTCAGTGCCAGACACATATATAACACACACACCTCTTTCTCCCCAGTACACGGACACCTTTCAGTGCCAGACACATATATAACACACACCTATTTCTCCCCAGTACACATACACCTTTCAGTGCCAGACACATATATAACACACACACCTCTTTCTTCCCAGTACACAGACACCTTTCAGTGCCAGACACATATATAACACACACACACACCTCTTTCTCCCCAGTACACGGACACCTTTCAGTGCCAGACACATATATAACACACACCTCTTTCTCCCCAGTACACAGACACCTTTCAGTACCAGACACATATATAACACACACCTCTTTCTCCCCAGTACACAGACACCTTTCAGTGCCAGACACATATATAACACACACCTCTTTCTCCCCAGTACACAGACACCTTTCAGTGCCAGACACATATATAACACACACACACCTCTTTCTCCCCAGTACACAGACACCTTTCAGTGCCAGACACATATATAACACACACCTCTTTCTCCCCAGTACACAGACACCTTTCAGTGCCAGACACATATATAACACACACCTCTTTCTCCCCAGTACACAGACACCTTTCAGTGCCAGACACATATATAACACACACACCTCTTTCTCCCCAGTACACAGACACCTTTCAGTGCCAGACACATATATAACACACACACACACCTCTTTCTCCCCAGTACACGGACACCTTTCAGTGACAGACACATATATAACACACACGCCTCTTTCTCCCCAGTACACGGACACCTTTCAGTGCCAGACACATATATAACACACACACCTCTTTCTCCCCAGTACACAGACACCTTTCAGTGCCAGACACATATATAACACACACACCTCTTTCTCCCCAGTACACAGACACCTTTCAGTGCCAGACACATATATAACACACACACACACACCTCTTTCTCCCCAGTACACGGACACCTTTCAGTGCCAGACACATATATAACACACACCTCTTTCTCCCCAGTACACAGACACCTTTCAGTGCCAGACACATATATAACACACACCTCTTTCTCCCCAGTACACATACACCTTTCAGTGCCAGACACATATATAACACACACCTCTTTCTCCCCAGTACACAGACACCTTTCAGTGCCAGACACATATATAACACACACACACCTCTTTCTCCCCAGTACACGGACACCTTTCAGTGCCAGACACATATATAACACACACACCTCTTTCTCCCCAGTACACGGACACCTTTCAGTGCCAGACACATATATAACACACACACCTCTTTCTCCCCAGTACACAGGCACCTTTCAATGCCAGACACATATATAACACACACCTCTTTCTCCCCAGTACACAGACACCTTTCAGTGCCAGACACATATATAACACACACCTCTTTCTCCCCAGTACACAGACACCTTTCAGTGCCAGACACATATATAACACACACACACCTCTTTCTCCCCAGTACACAGACACCTTTCAGTGCCAGACACATATATAACACACACACCTCTTTCTCCCCAGTACACAGACACCTTTCAGTGCCAGACACATATATAACACACACACACACACACCTCTTTCTCCCCAGTACACGGACACCTTTCAGTGCCAGACACATATATAACACACACACACACACACCTCTTTCTCCCCAGTACACGGACACCTTTCAGTGCCAGACACATATATAACACACACCTCTTTCTCCCCAGTACACAGACACCTTTCAGTGCCAGACACATATATAACACACACCTCTTTCTCCCCAGTACACAGACACCTTTCAGTGCCAGACACATATATAACACACACCTCTTTCTCCCCAGTACACAGACACTTTTCAGTGCCAGACACATATATAACACACACACCTCTTTCTCCCCAGTACACAGACACCTTTCAGTGCCAGACACATATATAACACACACACCTCTTTCTCCCCAGTACACGGACACCTTTCAGTGCCAGACACATATATAACACACACACCTCTTTCTCCCCAGTACACGGATACCTTTCAGTGCCAGACACATATATAACACACACACCTCTTTCTCCCCAGTACACGGACACCTTTCAGTGCCAGACACATATATAACACACACCTATTTCTCCCCAGTACACAGACACCTTTCAGTGCCAGACACATATATAACACACACACCTCTTTCTCCCCAGTACACGGACACCTTTCAGTGCCAGACACATATATAACACACACCTATTTCTCCCCAGTACACAGACACCTTTCAGTGCCAGACACATATATAACACACACACCTCTTTCTTCCCAGTACACAGACACCTTTCAGTGCCAGACACATATATAACACACACACACACACACACACCTCTTTCTCCCCAGTACACGGACACCTTTCAGTGCCAGACACATATATAACACACACCTCTTTCTCCCCAGTACACAGACACCTTTCAGTACCAGACACATATATAACACACACCTCTTTCTCCCCAGTACACAGACACCTTTCAGTGCCAGACACATATATAACACACACCTCTTTCTCCCCAGTACACAGACACCTTTCAGGGCCAGACACATATATAACACACACACACCTCTTTCTCCCCAGTACACAGACACCTTTCAGTGCCAGACACATATATAACACACACACACACCTCTTCCTCCCCAGTACACGGACACCTTTCAGTGTCAGACACATATATAACACAAACCTCTTTCTCCCCAGTACACAGACACCTTTCAGTGCCAGACACATATATAACACACACCTCTTTCTCCCCAGTACACAGATACCTTTCAGTGCCAGACACATATATAACACACACCTCTTTCTCCCCAGTACACGGACACCTTTCAGTGCCAGACACATATATAACACACACACCTCTTTCTCCCCAGTACACGGACACCTTTCAGTGCCAGACACATATATAACACACACACCTCTTTCTCCCCAGTACACGGACACCTTTCAGTGCCAGACACATATATAACACACACCTATTTCTCCCCAGTACACAGACACCTTTCAGTGCCAGACACATATATAACACACACACCTCTTTCTCCCCAGTACACGGACACCTTTCAGTGCCAGACACATATATAACACACACCTATTTCTCCCCAGTACACAGACACCTTTCAGTGCCAGACACATATATAACACACACACCTCTTTCTTCCCAGTACACAGACACCTTTCAGTGCCAGACACATATATAACACACACACACACACACCTCTTTCTCCCCAGTACACGGACACCTTTCAGTGCCAGACACATATATAACACACACCTCTTTCTCCCCAGTACACAGACACCTTTCAGTACCAGACACATATATAACACACACCTCTTTCTCCCCAGTACACAGACACCTTTCAGTGCCAGACACATATATAACACACACACACCTCTTTCTCCCCAGTACACAGACACCTTTCAGTGCCAGACACATATATAACACACACCTCTTTCTCCCCAGTACACAGACACCTTTCAGTGCCAGACACATATATAACACACACACACACCTCTTCCTCCCCAGTACACGGACACCTTTCAGTGTCAGACACATATATAACACAAACCTCTTTCTCCCCAGTACACAGACACCTTTCAGTGCCAGACACATATATAACACACACCTCTTTCTCCCCAGTACACAGACACCTTTCAGTGCCAGACACATATATAACACACACACACTTCTTTCTCCCCAGTACCCAGACACCTTTCAGTGCCAGACACATATATAACACACACCTCTTTCTCCCCAGTACACAGACACCTTTCAGTGCCAGACACATATATAACACACACCTCTTTCTCCCCAGTACACAGACACCTTTCAGTGCCAGACACATATATAACACACACACACCTCTTTCTCCCCAGTACACAGACACCTTTCAGTGCCAGACACATATATAACACACACACCTCTTTCTCCCCAGTACACAGACACCTTTCAGTGCCAGACACATATATAACACACACACACACACACCTCTTTCTCCCCAGTACACGGACACCTTTCAGTGCCAGACACATATATAACACACACACACACACCTCTTTCTCCCCAGTACACGGACACCTTTCAGTGCCAGACACATATATAACACACACCTCTTTCTCCCCAGTACACAGACACCTTTCAGTGCCAGACACATATATAACACACACCTCTTTCTCCCCAGTACACAGACACCTTTCAGTGCCAGACACATATATAACACACACCTCTTTCTCCCCAGTACACAGACACCTTTCAGTGCCAGACACATATATAACACACACACCTCTTTCTCCCCAGTACACAGACACCTTTCAGTGCCAGACACATATATAACACACACACCTCTTTCTCCCCAGTACACGGACACCTTTCAGTGCCAGACACATATATAACACACACACCTCTTTCTCCCCAGTACACGGACACCTTTCAGTGCCAGACACATATATAACACACACCTATTTCTCCCCAGTACACAGACACCTTTCAGTGCCAGACACATATATAACACACACACCTCTTTCTCCCCAGTACACGGACACCTTTCAGTGCCAGACACATATATAACACACACCTATTTCTCCCCAGTACACAGACACCTTTCAGTGCCAGACACATATATAACACACACACCTCTTTCTTCCCAGTACACAGACACCTTTCAGTGCCAGACACATATATAACACACACACACACACACCTCTTTCTCCCCAGTACACGGACACCTTTCAGTGCCAGACACATATATAACACACACCTCTTTCTCCCCAGTACACAGACACCTTTCAGTACCAGACACATATATAACACACACCTCTTTCTCCCCAGTACACAGACACCTTTCAGTGCCAGACACATATATAACACACACACACCTCTTTCTCCCCAGTACACAGACACCTTTCAGTGCCAGACACATATATAACACACACACCTCTTTCTCCCCAGTACACAGACACCTTTCAGTGCGAGACACATATATAACACACACACAAACCTCTTTCTCCCCAGTATACGGACACCTTTCAGTGCCAGACACATATATAACACACACACCTCTTTCTCCCCAGTACACGGACACCTTTCAATGCCAGACACATATATAACACACACACCTCTTTCTTCCCAGTACACGGACACCTTTCAGTGCCAGACACATATATAACACACACCTATTTCTCCCCAGTACACAGACACCTTTCAGTGCCAGACACATATATAACACACACACCTCTTTCTTCCCAGTACACAGACACCTTTCAGTGCCAGACACATATATAACACACACCTCTTTCTCCCCAGTACACAAACACCTTTCAGTACCAGACACATATATAACACACACCTCTTTCTCCCCAGTACACAGACACCTTTCAGTGCCAGACACATATATAACACACATACACCTCTTTCTCCACAGTACACGGACACCTTTCAGTGCCAGACACATTTATAACACACACACCTCTTTCTTCCCAGTACACGGACACCTTTCAGTACCAGACACATATATAACACACACACCTCTTTCTTCCCAGTACACAGACACCTTTCAGTGCCAGACACATATATAACACACACACCTCTTTCTTCCCAGTACACAGACACCTTTCAGTGCCAGACACATATATAACACACACCTCTTTCTCCCCAGTACACAAACACCTTTCAGTACCAGACACATATATAACACACACCTCATTCTCCCCAGTACACAGACACCTTTCAGTGCCAGACACATATATAACACACACCTCTTTCTCCACAGTACACGGACACCTTTCAGTGCCAGACACATTTATAACACACACACCTCTTTCTTCCCAGTACACGGACACCTTTCAGTACCAGACACATATATAACACACACACCTCTTTCTTCCCAGTACACAGACACCTTTCAGTGCCAGACACATATATAACACACACACCTCTTTCTCCCCAGTACACGGAAACCTTTCAGTGCCAGACACATATATAACACACACCTATTTCTCCCCAGTACACAGACACCTTTCAGTGCCAGACACATATATAACACACACACCTCTTTCTTCTCAGTACACGGACACCTTTCAGTGCCAGACACATTTATAACACACACACCTCTTTCTCCCCAGTACACGGACACCTTTCAGTGCCAGACACATATATAACACACACACCTCTTTCTCCCCAGTACACGGAAACCTTTCAGTGCCAGACACATATATAACACACACCTATTTCTCCCCAGTACACAGAGACATTTCAGTGCCAGACACATATATAACACACACCTCTTTCTCCCCAGTACACAGACACCTTTCAGTGCCAGACACATATATAACACACACCTATTTCTCCCCAGTACACAGACACCTTTCAGTGCCAGACACATATATAACACACACACCTTTTTCTCCCCAGTACACGGAAACCTTTCAGTGCCAGACACATATATAACACACACACCTATTTCTCCCCAGTACACAGACACCTTTCAGTGCCAGACACATATATAACACACACACCTCTTTCTCCCCAGTACACAGACACCTTTCAGTGCCAGACACATATATAACACAGACACACCTCTTTCTCCCCAGTACACGGACACCTTTCAGTGCCAGACACATATATAACACACACACCTCTTTCTCCCCAGTACACAGACACCTTTCAGTGCCAGACACATATATAACACACACCTCTTTCTCCCCAGTACACAGACACCTTTCAGTGCCAGACACATATATAACACACACCTCTTTCTCCCCAGTACACAGACACCTTTCAGTGCCAGACACATATATAACACACACCTCTTTCTCCCCAGTACACAGACACCTTTCAGTGCCAGACACATATATAACACACACCTCTTTCTCCCCAGTACACGGACACCTTTCAGTGCCAGACATATATATAACACACACACCTCTTTCTCCCCAGTACACGGACATCTTTCAGTGCCAGACACATATATAACACACACCTATTTCTCCCCAGTACACAGACACCTTTCAGTGCCAGACACATATATAACACACACACCTCTTTCTTCCCAGTACACAGACACCTTTCAGTGCCAGACACATATATAACACACACACACCTCTTTCTCCCCAGTACACGGACACCTTTCAGTGCCAGACACATATATAACACACACCTCTTTCTCCCCAGTACACAGACACCTTTCAGTACCAGACACATATATAACACACACACCTCTTTCTTCCCAGTGCACAGACACCTTTCAGTGCCAGACACATATATAACACACACACACCTCTTTCTCCACAGTACACGGACACCTTTCAGTGCCAGACACATTTATAACACACACACCTCTTTCTTCCCAGTACACGGACACCTTTCAGTACCAGACACATATATAACACACACACCTCTTTCTTCCCAGTACACAGACACCTTTCAGTACCAGACACATATATAAAACACACACCTCTTTCTCCCCAGTACACAGACACCTTTCAGTGCCAGACACATATATAACACACACCTCTTTCTTCCCAGTACACAGAAACCTTTCAGTGCCAAACACATATATAACACACACACCTTTTTCTCCCCAGTACACGGAAACCTTTCAGTGCCAGACACATATATAACACACACCTATTTCTCCCCAGTACACAGAGACATTTCAGTGCCAGACACATATATAACACACACACCTCTTTCTTCCCAGTACACAGACACCTTTCAGTGCCAGACACATATATAACACACACACCTCTTTCTTCCCAGTACACAGACACCTTTCAGTGCCAGACACATATATAACACAGACACACCTCTTTCTCCCCAGTACACGGACACCTTTCAGTGCCAGACACATATATAACACACACACCTCTTTCGCCCCAGTACACAGACACCTTTCAGTGCCAGACACATATATAACACACACCTCTTTCTCCCCAGTACACAGACACCTTTCAGTGCCAGACACATATATAACACACACCTCTTTCTCCCCAGTACACAGACACCTTTCAGTGCCAGACACATATATAACACACACCTCTTTCTCCCCAGTACACAGACACCTTTCAGTGCCAGACACATATATAACACACACCTCTTTCTCCCCAGTACACAGACACCTTTCAGTGCCAGACACATATATAACACACACACCTCTTTCTCCCCAGTACACAGACACCTTTCAGTGCCAGACACATATATAACACACACACACACCTCTTTCTCCCCAGTACACGGACACCTTTCAGTGACAGACACATATATAACACACACGCCTCTTTCTCCCCAGTACACGGACACCTTTCAGTGCCAGACACATATATAACACACACACCTCTTTCTCCCCAGTACACAGACACCTTTCAGTGCCAGACACATATATAACACACACACCTCTTTCTCCCCAGTACACAGACACCTTTCAGTGCCAGACACATATATAACACACACACACACACACACCTCTTTCTCCCCAGTACACGGACACCTTTCAGTGCCAGACACATATATAACACACACCTCTTTCTCCCCAGTACACAGACACCTTTCAGTGCCAGACACATATATAACACACACCTCTTTCTCCCCAGTACACAGACACCTTTCAGTGCCAGACACATATATCACACACACCTCTTTCTCCCCAGTACACAGACACCTTTCAGTGCCAGACACATATATAACACACACACACCTCTTTCTCCCCAGTACACGGACACCTTTCAGTGCCAGACACATATATAACACACACACCTCTTTCTCCCCAGTACACGGACACCTTTCAGTGCCAGACACATATATAACACACACACCTCTTTCTCCCCAGTACACAGGCACCTTTCAATGCCAGACACATATATAACACACACCTCTTTCTCCCCAGTACACAGACACCTTTCAGTGCCAGACACATATATAACACACACCTCTTTCTCCCCAGTACACAGACACCTTTCAGTGCCAGACACATATATAACACACACACACCTCTTTCTCCCCAGTACACAGACACCTTTCAGTGCCAGACACATATATAACACACACACCTCTTTCTCCCCAGTACACAGACACCTTTCAGTGCCAGACACATATATAACACACACACACACACACCTCTTTCTCCCCAGTACACGGACACCTTTCAGTGCCAGACACATATATAACACACACACACACACCTCTTTCTCCCCAGTACACGGACACCTTTCAGTGCCAGACACATATATAACACACACCTCTTTCTCCCCAGTACACAGACACCTTTCAGTGCCAGACACATATATAACACACACCTCTTTCTCCCCAGTACACAGACACCTTTCAGTGCCAGACACATATATAACACACACCTCTTTCTCCCCAGTACACAGACACCTTTCAGTGCCAGACACATATGTAACACACACACCTCTTTCTCCCCAGTACACAGACACCTTTCAGTGCCAGACACATATATAACACACACACCTCTTTCTCCCCAGTACACGGACACCTTTCAGTGCCAGACACATATATAACACACACCTATTTCTCCCCAGTACACAGACACCTTTCAGTGCCAGACACATATATAACACACACACCTTTTTCTTCCCAGTACACAGACACCTTTCAGTGCCAGACACATATATAACACACACACACACACACCTCTTTCTCCCCAGTACACGGACACCTTTCAGTGCCAGACACATATATAACACACACCTCTTTCTCCCCAGTACACAGACACCTTTCAGTACCAGACACATATATAACACACACCTCTTTCTCCCCAGTACACAGACACCTTTCAGTGCCAGACACATATATAACACACACCTCTTTCTCCCCAGTACACAGACACCTTTCAGGGCCAGACACATATATAACACACACACACCTCTTTCTCCCCAGTACACAGACACCTTTCAGTGCCAGACACATATATAACACACACACACACCTCTTCCTCCCCAGTACACGGACACCTTTCAGTGTCAGACACATATATAACACAAACCTCTTTCTCCCCAGTACACAGACACCTTTCAGTGCCAGACACATATATAACACACACCTCTTTCTCCCCAGTACACAGATACCTTTCAGTGCCAGACACATATATAACACACACCTCTTTCTCCCCAGTACACGGACACCTTTCAGTGCCAGACACATATATAACACACACACCTCTTTCTTCCCAGTACACAGACACCTTTCAGTGCCAGACACATATATAACACACACACACACACACCTCTTTCTCCCCAGTACACGGACACCTTTCAGTGCCAGACACATATATAACACACACCTCTTTCTCCCCAGTACACAGACACCTTTCAGTACCAGACACATATATAACACACACCTCTTTCTCCCCAGTACACAGACACCTTTCAGTGCCAGACACATATATAACACACACACACCTCTTTCTCCCCAGTACACAGACACCTTTCAGTGCCAGACACATATATAACACACACCTCTTTCTCCCCAGTACACAGACACCTTTCAGTGCCAGACACATATATAACACACACACACACCTCTTCCTCCCCAGTACACGGACACCTTTCAGTGTCAGACACATATATAACACAAACCTCTTTCTCCCCAGTACACAGACACCTTTCAGTGCCAGACACATATATAACACACACCTCTTTCTCCCCAGTACACAGACACCTTTCAGTGCCAGACACATATATAACACACACACACACCTCTTTCTCCCCAGTACACAGATACCTTTCAGTGCCAGACACATATATAACACACACACACTTCTTTCTCCCCAGTACCCAGACACCTTTCAGTGCCAGACACATATATAACACACACCTCTTTCTCCCCAGTACACAGACACCTTTCAGTGCCAGACACATATATAACACACACCTCTTTCTCCCCAGTACACAGACACCTTTCAGTGCCAGACACATATATAACACACACACACCTCTTTCTCCCCAGTACACAGACACCTTTCAGTGCCAGACACATATATAACACACACACCTCTTTCTCCCCAGTACACAGACACCTTTCAGTGCCAGACACATATATAACACACACACACACACACCTCTTTCTCCCCAGTACACGGACACCTTTCAGTGCCAGACACATATATAACACACACCTCTTTCTCCCCAGTACACAGACACCTTTCAGTGCCAGACACATATATAACACACACCTCTTTCTCCCCAGTACACAGACACCTTTCAGTGCCAGACACATATATAACACACACCTCTTTCTCCCCAGTACACAGACACCTTTCAGTGCCAGACACATATATAACACACACACCTCTTTCTCACCAGTACACAGACACCTTTCAGTGCCAGACACATATATAACACACACACCTCTTTCTCCCCAGTACACGGACACCTTTCAGTGCCAGACACATATATAACACACACACCTCTTTCTCCCCAGTACACGGACACCTTTCAGTGCCAGACACATATATAACACACACACCTCTTTCTCCCCAGTACACGGACACCTTTCAGTGCCAGACACATATATAACACACACCTATTTCTCCCCAGTACACAGACACCTTTCAGTGCCAGACACATATATAACACACACACCTCTTTCTCCCCAGTACACGGACACCTTTCAGTGCCAGACACATATATAACACACACCTATTTCTCCCCAGTACACAGACACCTTTCAGTGCCAGACACATATATAACACACACACCTCTTTCTTCCCAGTACACAGACACCTTTCAGTGCCAGACACATATATAACACACACACACCTCTTTCTCCCCAGTACACGGACACCTTTCAGTGCCAGACACATATATAACACACACCTCTTTCTCCCCAGTACACAGACACCTTTCAGTACCAGAGACATATATAACACACACCTCTTTCTCCCCAGTACACAGACACCTTTCAGTGCCAGACACATATATAACACACACACACCTCTTTCTCCCCAGTACACAGACACCTTTCAGGGCCAGACACATATATAACACACACACACCTCTTTCTCCCCAGTACACAGACACCTTTCAGTGCCAGACACATATATAACACACACACACACCTCTTCCTCCCCAGTACACGGACACCTTTCAGTGTCAGACACATATATAACACAAACCTCTTTCTCTCCAGTACACAGACACCTTTCAGTGCCAGACACATATATAACACACACCTCTTTCTCCCCAGTACACAGACACCTTTCAGTGCCAGACACATATATAACACACACCTCTTTCTCCCCAGTACACAGATACCTTTCAGTGCCAGACACATATATAACACACACCTGTTTCTCCCCAGTACACGGACACCTTTCAGTGCCAGACACATATATAACACACACACCTCTTTCTCCCCAGTACACGGACACCTTTCAGTGCCAGACACATATATAACACACACACCTCTTTCTCCCCAGTACACGGACACCTTTCAGTGCCAGACACATATATAACACACACCTATTTCTCCCCAGTACACAGACACCTTTCAGTGCCAGACACATATATAACACACACACCTCTTTCTTCCCAGTACACAGACACCTTTCAGTGCCAGACACATATATAACACACACACACACACACACACACCTCTTTCTCCCCAGTACACGGACACCTTTCAGTGCCAGACACATATATAACACACACCTCTTTCTCCCCAGTACACAGACACCTTTCAGTACCAGACACATATATAACACACACCTCTTTCTCCCCAGTACACAGACACCTTTCAGTGCCAGACACATATATAGCACACACACACCTCTTTCTCCCCAGTACACAGACACCTTTCAGTGCCAGACACATATATAACACACACCTCTTTCTCCCCAGTACACAGACACCTTTCAGTGCCAGACACATATATAACACACACACACACCTCTTCCTCCCCAGTACACGGACACCTTTCAGTGTCAGACACATATATAACACAAACCTCTTTCTCCCCAGTACACAGACACCTTTCAGTGCCAGACACATATATAACACACACCTCTTTCTCCCCAGTACACAGACACCTTTCAGTGCCAGACACATATATAACACACACACACACCTCTTTCTCCCCAGTACACAGATACCTTTCAGTGCCAGACACATATATAACACACACACACTTCTTTCTCCCCAGTACCCAGACACCTTTCAGTGCCAGACACATATATAACACACCTCTTTCTCCCCAGTACACAGACACCTTTCAGTGCCAGACACATATTTAACACACACACCTCTTTCTCCCCAGTACACAGACACCTTTCAGTGCCAGACACATATATAACACACACACCTCTTTCTCCCCAGTACACAGACACCTTTCAGTGCCAGACACATATATAACACACACACACACCTCTTTCTCCCCAGTACACGGACACCTTTCAGTGCCAGACACATATATAACACACACACCTCTTTCTCCCCAGTACACAGACACCTTTCAGTGCCAGACACATATATAACACACACACCTCTTTCTCCCCAGTACACAGACACCTTTCAGTGCCAGACACATATATAACACACACACTTCTCCCCCTCACTGTATAATATTGTAGAAAACAGTATAGAACTACAAAGTTCTCTACAATGCAGTTATCTTAGGCAACTCTCTATCTCTCTCTCTCTGTACTGACACACATCTCTTAATGCAATACACACACAGGCACCTCTCTATTTTACTATAGTAATACACACAGTTATCTGCAATACTCAAGCAACACTCCACGCCTTCTCTCTCCCCAGTACCCACACATCTATCAAAACAAAACGCTGTCGGCATTTAACCTTGCACAAGCATTTCTGGTGAAATGCTTGTCCAGTTGACTGCTAGTAGAGGCTGTCAATCATCCTGATCATATGGGATCAGGAAGATTTCAATCCGCCACTTAGAAGGTGCCAGACTGTTTAAAGAGCAGCGGTCTTTCATGGCGAGCCTGAAACGATGGGGCACCAAAGCAGCATTTGCTGCTTAATAAATTTAGCCCTCTATCTCAAGTGCACATGCACCCTAAAGGGACACTAAACCCAATTTATTTTATTTCATGATTCAGATAGGAGTAAATTGCTTAAAATTTCATGCTCTATTATCAATTTTTCTTCGTTCTCTTGTTATCTTTATTTTAAAAGCAGGAATGTAAAGCTTAGCAGCCAGCCAATTTTAGGTTCAGCACCATGGATAGCGCTTGCGTATTGGAGGCTAACATTTACCCACCAATAAGCAAACATAACCCAGTTTCTTAACCAAAAATGGTCCGGCTCCTATGCATCACATTCCTGCTTTTTAAATAAAGATAGCAAGAGAACGAAGATAAATTGATAATAGGAGTAAATTAGAAAATTGCCTGCTCTATCTGAATCATGAAAGAAAAAAATTGGGTTTAGTGTCCCTTTAATTCAATCCACACACACCTCCCTCCTCACTACAGTATTATACACTGTTTGCAATACACACATCTCACTCACCAAACTCTCATCTCAAATTCACACACATCTCTCAATTCAATACACATAACACCTCTCCTCACTACAGTTGCAATACACACATCTCATGTAACATACACTCTTCTCTATACCTTGGCACACACACTTCCCGCTGTCGTCACTACAGTATTTTACAATTAAAAAATACAAATATCTCATCCAACACTCTCTCTCTAGTACACACACATCTCTCAATACCATACACATATAGTTCTGTGTAATACAAACACACATCTCTTTCTCACATTATACACAGTTGTCTGCAATACAGACACATTTCAGACAACATCTAGAGCCTGCACAAATGTATTTACACATCACCTTGCAGATGTAACATTGAACCCAAACTTAAAATCAATGATAAAACTAACCCTGCCTGCTTCTTCCTGGTTTACTTACTCAGCAATGATGAAACCGGCTTCCTCCAATCACGTTGTTGCCTCAGGCAATGATTAACCCGGGGGGGGGGAGCCATGATTGGAGGATGCCGGAATCGTCATTGCTGACGTATGAAGAGGCTTACAACGGGCTGGTGAAGCACTGGAGCTTCTTCAAGACGAAAAGGTAAGTATATTTTAAAAAAACAGCTGAAATGTCAATTTTCATGAATGAAAGTGCCCTTGTTTTTAATAGTTGTTTTAAACAGGCACTGTCACATGAAAATTGACCTTCACTTTAAAGTTAAGTTTTTCTTGTTGTGTTGAAAATAAAAGTGAATTTTAAGAAGTTATTTTATATATATAATGTATTGTATAGCAAATGAGCAAATCTAGGCCAGTATCCCAGCTTGTTTTTCCCCAGAAGTACTCTGTATACATCGTTACCTATGCATCATTCTATATCTCTTACTTTTTAGTAATGGAGGATTTTAATCTCATGCGTTTATCTCCACAATAACTCAGAGCATCACCAAGCAGCAAGTTAAACCTACCTTCTGCTGATGAGAGTCAAAAACACAAAATGGCTGTCCAAAAATGTTTTCTTTTACTGCATCCTACCCCACAAAGGGGATTTCTGTGTTTAAAACAGTACTTGGAAGCAAAAGCCGTGAGATATTGTGTATCTGATTTGCATAAGAGTAGTTCTTTTGTATATTGGTAATAATATATACAGAGTGCTTCTGGGGGAAAGCAAGCGGAGATACTTGCATAGATTTGCTAATTTTCTAAACAATAATTCTGTGGGGTAGATTTATTAAGCAGTGGATGCTGCTTTCTACGCCCATCGTTTGTGGTCCTCCAAAAACGGAAGTTAAGAAGCAGCGGTTGTAAGGTGGCGGATTGAAATCATTCCGGTCCGATCAGGATGATTGACACCCCTAGTAGCGGCTTGTGCAATGTTCAATGCCCACAGTGTATGCTGTAGGCATTTAGCGAGGTTGAACGGACATGATTTGCTACAGCGAATCATGTCCACTCAACCTGTGATAAATCTACCCCTAAGGGGCCGAATTATCAAGCTCCAAAAGACCGCTGCCCCGTAACTTGTCCGCCGGCACTGAGGCGGCGAACAGAAATCAACCCGATCGGGTTGATTGACACCCCCTGCTGGTGGCCGCAAATCTGCAGGGGGCGGTATTCCACAAGCAGTTCTGGTGAACTGCTTGTGCAATGATAAATGCCGACAGCGTATGCTGTTGACATTTTCTATGTGCAGCGGATATCATACGCTGCATCGTATCATGTCCGCTAGCACTATGGTAAATATGCCCCTAAATCTCTTACTTTAGTGTAATGGAGAATTTTAATCTCATGGTTTTCTCTCTACCATAGCGCTTTATCTCCACCATGAGTATTGCTGAGTATCTATCCTTTTTATTAAGAAACAGAAGCAATACATTCCATGGGGCTGATTAATCATTGGTCTGTCCGACATGATCCGCTCAGCGTATGCTGTCGGCATTTATCATTGCACAAGCAGTTCTTGTGAACTGCTTGTGCAATGCCGCCTCCTGCAAATTTGCGGTCAATCGGCCGCTAGCAGGGGTGTCAATCAGCCCGATCGTATAGGATCGTGCGGATTGATGTCCAAAGCCTCAGAGCAGGCAGACAAGTTATGGAGCAGCAGTCTTAAGACCGCTGCTTTATAGCCGGAAGGCTCGCGCGGAAACAGGGGCATAATTCGGCCCCCTATATCTGTGACATTTTAATATGTTCTAAAACTTTTAACAATATAATATATATAGATTAAAAGGAAGAAAGTCAACATTCTAACCAGAAAGTCAACATTCTAACCAGAACATATGAGTAAAAAATGTGGGACTGTTCCCATGATGTATACACTGATTTCAGTAATCTTAGTAGTTAGTCCATAGCTTTCAGCATCTGGGGGAAAATGGTGGGGTACAAGGGGGTACCGCCCTCCCTTTCCTCTTCTCATGTCACTAGCACTCAAAAGTGCTCAAGTACTTTAAAACAGGCTCTAAATAAGTAACCCACTTTTATCTATAGCATCTACTCCGCCCTTCAAATAAAACTGTGAGGCTGAGAGTAAAATATATGATTGTGAGAAGGGCAGTAATATTTGCTTCTGAAGGGAGGCGCTTAGCTTCTTAATAAACTCTTGACACTTCTACGACATTCTGGAACACATTGTTCCAGAAAGAGCTGTTTAAATAGCTCTCGCTTGAATTGAGAAAATGGAAGTAGCTTATTTCACTGTCCAAAAACATAAAATACAACCTCTAGCTAGAAGAACAATCAACATTAGAATATTGTGTCATTTAGTTATGGACTTTTTCCCATTAAGGAGGCATATTTGCATGATGTCAAGCTGAATTTCAAAATAAAATGTTTTCTTAATCCATAATTGCTTTTGACCCCATAAAAGCTTTATCACGGGACAGTTAAAAATAAATAGAGACAAAGTTAGGTGCTTCCATGCTACACTTAATGCACTTATTCATGCATTAGTGCTTCCATTTAGTAAGGTGATGTGGGATAATGTAGTCTCTGTGTATTATTCTTATCTGAGACTCTTGCATTTAAGTGGCCTTTTTGTCCTTTCTAAGCTGTACTTATCTGGTAAAGCAAGGTGTTCTACAATGTTTGCCCTCCAGCTATCCAGCGCTACATGTATTCATGTAGCTTCTTTACGAAGCAGTATCAGATAAAATTGAGAGGAGGAGAAACTGCCTAAACATGCGGTCTGGCATATGGTGAAGTGTTTCAGAATTCAGGATCATCTCATCCAAGGCTGTCTATATAGTGTCTTAACTGCAATAAATTATATTTCATGTGATACTTGATCCAGGATGTCACCTACCACCGTGAGTCCTTTCTCTTTCCAAACCATGAACAGACGGTGACGCTGGGAGGGATGGGGAGCTACACTACAGAAAAGGAGGAGTGGGTGCTCCCTAACTAACTATCGCCGAAGGGGGGAGGTGGGGGACGACTACACCTAATGAAATTTAAAAAAAAATATGGCAGACAGTAGTAAGAGGGGGAGGGTTAGAGAGCTGTTTTGGGAGGGATCAGGGAGGTTGGAGGGTAAGGGGGGATCCTACACTCCAGAAAACATTATTTAATAAAAAAATTGTCTTAACTCTTCATACTGGCAGACTGTCTGTCTGTACTTAAGATGGTGATGACCATTGGGGGGGTGAGGGTGGGAAGAGAGCTGTTAGGGAGGGATCAGGGTGGTGGCTATCTGATTAATCCCATCACTACTGGAAATAATAGAAGTGTGGTGCGCAGCTGCAATTAGCTCCTTTCTAATTACCAAAAAGCAATGGCAAAGCCATATATGTTTGCTATTTCTGAATAAAGGGATCCCAGAGAAGCTTTTACAATAATTTATGCCATGATTGCACAAGCGGTATGTAAATAATTTCAGTGAGATTTTTTTCTATATAATCGCATTTGGCGGAGAAAAGGTGGCATGAAATATACCAAAATGGGCCTAGATCAATACATTATTGGGTTTTGACAGGTATATAAAAAAAACAAGGCTCTTAATGTTTAAAAGGAGTAATAGCAAAAATGCTAAAAATTCTCTGGTAAGTTCTTCTCTGACGGGATGGTAGTTAAGGGGTTAAAAGACCTTCTTTATGGAAGTCCTAGCGTTCCTTTTTTTTTTGGCCTGTTTTCCTGATCCTGACCCTCTCTTACTATCCTGTAATGTGTTTGCTGATTACCTGGGATTGCAACACATCTCATGCAAAATTGGTTCCATTTAAGGTAACTACCTTTTTACCTTATAGTATATTTGGTGCCACAGCACAAATATACAGTAACTATACTGACCACTCCATTGTTTCAGGAATGTAAATTAATTTGTATATTAGTGTACACCAATAATTAAGCAATGGATTGAAAAAGAACTGCATACAAATGTTTAATAATCAATTTGAATTGATTTGCAGAAAAGAATCCTTGAAAAGCCTCAAGTTTTTTTTTCCATTTGCCATGAACAGTTTGAGATTAACAGTATTATATATAAAACAGAACAAAACCAATGTTCTGATATTGATTTCATGAAAAGAAGACAAAACAAATCAGTGAACTTAAGCCAATGCATGTGCTTGGGACAATATGGTAATACATGCAATACATAAACAAGAAAGGTGCTCAATCATGGAACAAACCTCTTTTTCACACAAAAATAAATAAATTAAGCTTACCTGATAAATTAATTTCTTTCATGATGGTGAGAGTCTACGAGTCATCACATGTAAAAATTCCCCTCCTGACTACTAGAAAAAGGCAAAAGATACCCAAAACACCACAACTTTAAATGCTTCCACTTCCCATGATCCTCAGTCATACATAGAGACCTTTGCGATTCAAGCAAGAGACCATGAGGTCTATCTCTTGAAGACACCAACATTTCACAATCTGGTTGAAAACTTCCTGGTTCAGAGACCATTCCCCGGGGGGGAAGAGACTGGTGACTGAGAAAGTCTGCCTCCCAATTATCCACACCTGGAATGTGGATTATTATTATTATCAGGTATTTGTCGAGCACCAACAGATTATAAACATAGGCGGTATACAAGATAACATTTATAGGGATCAAATGGGTAGAGGGCCCTGCCAAGAGTTGCACTGTTGTAGTCAGCTCTTATGAAGGTGATCTACAAACAGCTGTGCTCATAGGCTTACACACTAAGGAGGTTTAAGGGGAAGGGGATAGCAATGGAGTTAGGAAAGGTTAGTGTAGGTTGTATGCATCCCTTTCACAACTAGGAGAGAGTCTTGTGGAACGAGGCAGAGTTCCACAAGATGGGGGCCAGTCTGGAGAAGTCCTGTTAACGAGAATGTGAGGAGGTAACAAGAGAGGAGGAGAGTTGGAGGCTGTGAGCAGAGCGAAGGGGATGGGAGGGAGAGTATCTGTAGACAAGTTCTGAGATATAGAGGGGAGCAGTGCAGTTGAGGACTTTGTATGTCAGAGTCAGAATTTTGTGTTCAATTCTGGAGGCAAGAGGAAGCTAGTGAAGGGAGTGACAGAGAGGTGCAGCAGATGAAGAAGGATGTATAAGGAAGATGAGCCTGGCAGAGGCATTCACTATGGATTGTAAAGTAACTAGATGGCAGCTAGGGAGACCAGAAAGGATGGAGTTGCAGTAGTCAAGGCGGGAAAGGATAAGAGAGTGGATTCAAATCTTAGTTGTGTCTTGTGTAAGAAAAGGTCTAATTTTAGAGATTTTTTTAAGCTGAAAGGGGCAGGCTTTAGCCAAGGACTGAATGTGGGGAGTAAAAGAAAGATCTGAGTCCCCCAGTGTGTGGCCCCAAGACATTGGGCATGTGGGGTAGGGGTAATGATGGAGTTATTAACAGTTATAAAGAAATAGAGGGTGGAGATTTTTGAAGAAGGGAGGAAAATAAGGAGCTCTGTTTTGGAGAGATTTAACTTAAAGTGAAGGTCAAGTCTGGCTTAGTCGCTCACTACGTTCTGCAGTTCATGGAAAAAAAACTTCATGTTCATTCATGATTTCGCCTAATTATTGGCATTGTCAATATTGATTGACAGATTTTTCAGAACAAATCGAAAATCGCCGTTTCCCCCCCCCCCCGGGGCGTTCAGCCCCTTTTTAGCAACGCCACTATTAACTTCTGCGCATGCGCTAAGCAGTAACTCGCGTCATACTTGTCATGCTTGTGCATGAGATGCGCATGTGTATTCCGCTCCATTGTTATTTGGATACATTTTTGCACTCACTATGATCGATCGCGCTACAAGCTTGTTAGCTAAGGATGCTCTCCGCTATAATCATAATTACGGGTATGTTATATGCCACGGAATGCTGCGCATTTGCAATTGCGGTGACCGTACGCATGCGCAGTTTCTTAGAGCTATTGTGCACAAGCTTTTGAGTGACGCAGTGAGCGTCTGGGACCGCTTGCTATGTCACTAGTGCTGAATAAGGAAGAGGCGGAGGGGAGGAGCAACAATGTAAAACGGAGGAAGAATATATTATTTTATACTAAAAATATTTATTGAAAAATAAAGTTAGCGACTTTAATGCAGATTAGGTTAAGGTGTAAATTGATGCAGTCCAATAGCATAAAACTGACCTTCACTTTAAGTTAGTGAGAGGACATCCAGGATGATATATGAGTAAGACAGTTAGTGACACCGGTTAGCAAGGAAGGACTCGACATACAAATGATATTGAAACCCATGGGTCTTTATTAAGGAACCTAATGATGACGTGAGATTGAGTAGAGAAGGGAATCAGGGACAGAGCCTTGTGGTACCCCAACAGCAGAGGATGCCCCAGAGAAGGCTACACTAAAGGTACAGTTAGACAGGTAGGAAGAGAGCTGTGTCGCAAATGCCAAAGGATTGGAGGGTTTGGAGCAAAAGAGGGTGGTTAACAGTATCAAAGGCTGCAGACAGATCAAGGAGGATAAGCAGAGAGAAGTGGCCTTTTAAATTTTGCTGTAAGTAGGTCATTGGTAACCTTAACGATTGCTGTCTTTGTGCAAAATCTCTGTCAAAATCCAGATTGCAGTGGGTCAAGGAGGGAGTTTAGTGTAAGGAAATGGGATAGATGTGCATATACTCGCTTTTCAAGAAGCTCTGAGGCAAGAAGGAGTAGGGAAATAGCGATGAGGAGGTTGGGTCGAGAGGTTTTTTGAGGATAGGTGTGACCAGTGCATGTTTTAGAGATGAGGGAAATATACCAGTGCTGAGAAAAGGTTGAAAATGTGTGTGAGTATAGGGATAAGAGTAGAAGAAAGGGAGGGGATGGGATCGAGGAGACAGGTTGTGAGGGGAGAGGACAGTATAAGGGCAGAAACTTATTCCTCAGTAATAGGGGTGAAAGAGCTAAATTTATGGCTATGTTGGTTTTGGATGAGTGCAAGCTTTTGAGGAGGTGGGAGACTGGTAGTATGATGAGAAATGATTTCCTTTCTGATGGAGTCGATTTTGTTATTGAAGTGGCTGACAAAATCTTGAGCTGAAAGAGAAGTTGTATTAGAAGGTGGGGTGGGCCAAGAAGAGTATTGAAAGTGGTGAACAGACGTTTTCGGTTTGAAGAAAGAGTAGAGATAAGAGTAGAGAAGTAATGTTGCTTATAAAGCTTAAGGGCAGAATAGTAGGTGTTCAAGATGAACTTGTAGTGAAGAAAGTCAGCTGAACTCCAAAATTTTCTCCAGTGTCGCTCAGCAGTATGGGAACACCGGTGTAGGTACCGTGTCAGAGGAGTATGCCAAGGCTGAGGATGAGTGTGTGATTTCCGAACTATGGAAGGAGGGGCCAGATTGTCAAGGACCGATGTAAGGGTTGAATTATAGTGGCAGACAGATTGGTCAGGGCAGGAAAAGGAGGAGATTGAAGAGAGGAGAGGTTCAAGAAAGCTAACAAGCTGTTGCTGATCGAATGACTTAAAGGGACACTGTACCCAAAAAAAATCTTTTCTGATTCTGATAGAGCATGACATTTTAAGCAACTTTCTAATTTACTCCTAATATCAAATTTTCTTCATTCTCTTAGTATCTTTATTTGAAATGCAAGAATGTAAGTTTAGATGCCGGCCCATTTTTGGTGAACAACCTGGGTTGTCCTTGCTGATTGGTGGATAAATTCATCCACCAATAAAAAAAGTGCTGTCCAGAGTACTGAAACCAAAAAAAGCTTAGATGCCTTCTTTTTCAAATAATAATAGCAAGAGAACGAAGAAAATTTGATAGTAGGAGTAAATTAGAAAGTTGCATAAAATTTCATGCTCAATCTGAATCACGAAAGAACATTTTTGGGTACAGTGTCCCTTTAATGCTTCTGTGCAGTGATGTGCGGTGACTTCAGAGGCTGGTGAGGCAGTGGCTAGCAATCGGATACGCCTTCATTCTTTAGATATCCTTTGTTGAAGAAATAGCAATGCACATGGGCGAGCCAATCGCATGAGGTATCTATATGCAGCCACCAATCAGTATCTACTGAGCATATTTAGATATGATTTTCAACAAAGGATATCAGATTTTCTTCATTCTTTTGATATCCTTTGTTGAAAAGCATATCTAAATTTGCTTAGTAGCTACTGAGCGTATTTAGATATCCTTTCCAACAAAGGATATCAAAAGAATGAAGAAAATCATATATCCTTTGTTGAAAATCATATCTAAATATGCTCAGTAGCTATGAGCATATTTAGATATGCTTTTCAACAAAGGATATCAAAAGAATGAAGAGACTCAGATCTAAATATGCTCATTAGCTACTGAGCATATTTAGATATTATTTTCAACAAAGGATATATGATTTTCTTCATTCTTTTGATATCCTTTGTTGAAAAGCATATCTAAATATGCTTAGTAGCTACTGGGCGTATTTAGATATGCTTTTCAACAAAGGATTTCAAAAGAATGAAGAAAATCAGATATCCTTTGTTGGAAAAAATATCTAAATATGCTCAGTAGCTAATACCATAGCATAGCAACTTGCAAGTTTTGATTAATAAATGTATTTTGTGTATGACCTGGTCAGTGTTGTAAGTTACATTTATTAAGCAAATAAGCACAAAATCACAAAATGGCTGCTCATTAAAATATATTTATAATTTAAATATATTTAGTAAGTTACAATACTGACCTTGTCAAACACAAAATACATTTATTAAGCAAATAAGCACTAAATCACAAGATGGCTGCAAGATGGCTGCTCATTTTAACATATATTTATTAAACTGCCAGAGAAGTTGGGAAGTGGACTGTGGACCATACCAGAGCATCTCCCTCACACACACAGCCCCCTCACTCTCTAAGCTCTCCCTCACACACACAGCCCCCTCACTCTCTAAGCTCTCCCTCACACACACAGCCCCCTCACTCTCTAAGCTCTCCCTCACACACACAGCCCCCTCACTCTCTAAGCTCTCCCTCACACACACAGCCCCCTCACTCTCTAAGCTCTCCCTCACACACACAACCCCCCTCACTCTCTAAGGTCTCCCTCACACACAGCCCCCCTCACTCTCTAAGGTCTCCCTCACACACAGCCCCCCTCACTCTCTAAGCTCTCCCTCACACACACAGCCCCCTCACTCTCTAAGCTCTCCCTCAAACACAGCCCCCTCACTCTCTAAGCTCTCCCTCACACACAGCCCCCTCACTCTCTAAGCTCTCCCTCACACACACAGCCCCCTCACTCTCTAAGCTCTCCCTCACACACACAGCCCCCTCACTCTCTAAGCTCTCCCTCACACACACAGCCCCCTCACTCTCTAAGCTCTTCCTCTCACACAGCCCCCTAACCCTCTAAGCTCTCCCTCACACACACAGCCCCCTCACTCTCTAAGCTCTCCCTCACACACAGCCCCCTCACTCTCTAAGCTCTCCCTCACACACACCCTCACTCTCTAAGTTCTCCCTCACACACACCCTCACTCTCTAAGCTCTCCCTCACACACACAGCCCCCTCACTCTCTAAGCTCTCCCTCACACACACAGCCCCCTCACTCTCTAAGGTCTCCCTCACACACACAGCCCCCTCACTCTCTAAGGTCTCCCTCACACACAGCCCCCTCACTCTCTAAGCTCTCCCTCATACACACAGCCCCCTCACTCTCTAAGTTCTCCCTCTCACACAGCCCCCTCACTCTCTAAGCTCTCCCTCATACACACAGCCCCCTCACTCTCTAAGCTCTCCCTCACACACACAGCCTCCTCACTCTCTAAGCTCTCCCTCACAAACACAGCCCCCTCACTCTCTACGCTCTCCCTCACACACACAGCCCCCTCACTCTCTAAGGTCTCCCTCACACACACAGCCCCCTCACTCTCTAAGGTCTCCCTCACACACACAGCCCCCTCACTCTCTAAGCTCTCCCTCTCACACACAGCCCCCTCACTCTCTAAGCTCTTCCTCTCACACAGCCCCCTCACTCTCTAAGCTCTCCCTCACACACACAGCCCCCTCACTCTCTAAGCTCTCCCTCACACACAGCCCCCTCACTCTCTAAGCTCTCCCTCACTCACACCCTCACTCTCTAAGTTCTCCCTCACACACACAGCCCCCTCACTCTCTAAGCTCTCCCTCACACACACAGCCCCCTCACTCTCTAAGCTCTCCCTCACACACACAGCCCCCTCACTCTCTAAGCTCTCCCTCACACACACAGCCCCCTCACTCTCTAAGCTCTCCCTCACACACACAGCCCCCTCACTCTCTAAGCTCTCCCTCACACACACAGCCCCCTCACTCTCTAAGCTCTCCCTCACACACAGCCCCCTCACTCTCTAAGGTCTCCCTCACACACACAGCCCCCTCACTCTCTAAGGTCTCCCTCACACACACAGCCCCCTCACTCTCTAAGCTCTCCCTCTCACACACAGCCCCCTCACTCTCTAAGCTCTTCCTCTTACACAGCCCCCTCACTCTCTAAGCTCTCCCTCACACACACAGCCCCCTCACTCTCTAAGCTCTCCCTCACACACAGCCCCCTCACTCTCTAAGCTCTCCCTCACACACACAGCCCCCTCACTCTCTAAGGTCTCCCTCACACACACAGCCCCCTCACTCTCTAAGGTCTCCCTCACACACACAGCCCCCTCACTCTCTAAGCTCTCCCTCTCACACACAGCCCCCTCACTCTCTAAGCTCTTCCTCTCACACAGCCCCCTAACTCTCTAAGCTCTCCCTCACACACACAGCCCCCTCACTCTCTAAGCTCTTCCTCTCACACAGCCCCCTCACTCTCTAAGCTCTCCCTCACACACACAGCCCCCTCACTCTCTAAGCTCTCCCTCACACACAGCCCCCTCACTCTCTAAGCTCTCCCTCACACACACCCTCACTCTCTAAGTTCTCCCTCACACACACCCTCACTCTCTAAGCTCTCCCTCACACACACAGCCCCCTCACTCTCTAAGCTCTCCCTCACACACACAGCCCCCTCACTCTCTAAGCTCTCCCTCACACACACAGCCCCCTCACTCTCTAAGCTCTTCCTCTCACACAGCCCCCTCAGTCTCTAAGCTCTCCCTCACACACACAGCCCCCTCACTCTCTAAGCTCTCCCTCACACACACAGCCCCCTCACTCTCTAAGCTCTCCCTCACACACACAGCCCCCTCACTCTCTAAGGTCTCCCTCACACACACAGCCCCCTCACTCTCTAAGGTCTCCCTCACACACACAGCCCCCTCACTCTCTAAGCTCTCCCTCTCACACACAGCCCCCTCACTCTCTAAGCTCTTCCTCTCACACAGCCCCCTCACTCTCTAAGCTCTCCCTCACACACACAGCCCCCTCACTCTCTAAGCTCTCCCTCACACACTGCCCCCTCACTCTATAAGCTCTCCCTCACACACACACCCCTCACTCTCTAAGCTCTTCCTTACACACACAGCCCCCTCACTCTCTAAGCTCTCCCTCACACACACAGCCCCCTCACTCTCTAAGCTCTTCCTCACACCCACAGCCCCCTCACTCTCTAAGCTCTCCCTCACACACACAGCCCCCTCACTCTCTAATCTCTCCCTCACACACACAGCCCCCTCACTCTCTAAGCTCTCCCTCACAGACACAGCCCCCTCACTCTCTAAGCTCTCCCTCACACACACAGCCCCCTCACTCTCTAAGCTCTTCCTCTCACACAGCCCCCTCACTCTCTAAGCTCTCCCTCATACACACAGCCCCCTCACTCTCTAAGTTCTCCCTCTCACACAGCCCCCTCACTCTCTAAGCTCTCCCTCATACACACAGCCCCCTCACTCTCTAAGTTCTCCCTCACACACACAGCCCCCTCACTCTCTAAGGTCTCCCTCACACACACAGCCCCCTCACTCTCTAAGTTCTCCCTCACACACACAGCCCCCTCACTCTCTAAGGTCTCCCTCACACACACAGCCCCCTCACTCTCTAAGGTCTCCCTCACACACACAGCCCCCTCACTCTCTAAGATCTCCCTCACACACACACACACAGCCCCCTCACACACACAGCCCCCTCACTCTCTAAGCTCTCCCTCTCACACAGCCCCCTCACTCTCTAAGGTCTCCCTCACACACAGCCCCCTCACTCTCTAAGCTCTCCCTCACACACACAGCCCCCTCACTCTCTAAGCTCTCCCTCACACACACAGCCCCCTCACTCTCTAAGCTCTCCCTCACACACACAGCCCCCTCACTCTCTAAGGTCTCCCTCACACACAGCCCCCCTCACTCTCTAAGGTCTCCCTCACACACACAGCCCCCTCCACAACCTCTCAGCTGCCCCCTCACTCTATAAGCTCTCCCTCACACACACACCCCTCACTCTCTAAGCTCTTCCTTACACACACAGCCCCCTCACTCTCTAAGCTCTCCCTCACACACACAGCCCCCTCACTCTCTAAGCTCTTCCTTACACACACAGCCCCCTCACTCTCTAAGCTCTCCCTCACACACACAGCCCCCTCACTCTCTAATCTCTCCCTCACACACACAGCCCCCTCACTCTCTAAGCTCTCCCTCACAGACACAGCCCCCTCACTCTCTAAGCTCTCCCTCACACACACAGCCCCCTCACTCTCTAAGCTCTTCCTCTCACACAGCCCCCTCACTCTCTAAGCTCTCCCTCATACACACAGCCCCCTCACTCTCTAAGTTCTCCCTCTCACACAGCCCCCTCACTCTCTAAGCTCTCCCTCATACACACAGCCCCCTCACTCTCTAAGTTCTCCCTCACACACACAGCCCCCTCACTCTCTAAGGTCTCCCTCACACACACAGCCCCCTCACTCTCTAAGTTCTCCCTCACACACACAGCCCCCTCACTCTCTAAGGTCTCCCTCACACACACAGCCCCCTCACTCTCTAAGGTCTCCCTCACACACACAGCCCCCTCACTCTCTAAGATCTCCCTCACACACACACACAGCCCCCTCACACACACAGCCCCCTCACTCTCTAAGCTCTCCCTCTCACACAGCCCCCTCACTCTCTAAGGTCTCCCTCACACACAGCCCCCTCACTCTCTAAGCTCTCCCTCACACACACAGCCCCCTCACTCTCTAAGCTCTCCCTCACACACACAGCCCCCTCACTCTCTAAGCTCTCCCTCACACACACAGCCCCCTCACTCTCTAAGGTCTCCCTCACACACAGCCCCCCTCACTCTCTAAGGTCTCCCTCACACACACAGCCCCCTCCACAACCTCTCAGCTGCTTCATGCAGACACAGCCCCCTCCTCACCCTCTCGGTTCCTTCACACATGAACAGCCAACTCCTTAACCTGTCAGCTACCCTCTCCCACACACAACCCCCTCTGCACGCTCTCATCCCCCTCTCCCTAACACACAGCCCCTCTCCTCACTCAGTCATCCCCTCTCCCTCATACACAGACCCCTCCTTACCCTGTCAGCTCCCCTCTCACTCACTCACAAAGCCCCCTTCTCACTTTCACAACCCAACCTCAAACCAGGCAGCTCCTATCAGCTATCTTTCTGAATCCCATTCTCTCTCTCCCTCCCTCCTGACCCTCTCAGTCCACCTCTCACTCACACACAGCCTCCTCTTTACAAACATATGCAATCTCTCATTCACACACCCCTCTTACCCCTCCACATGCACAGCCCCCTCACTCTCTTAGCTCTCCCTCACACACAGCCCTTACCCCTCCACATGCACACACCTCACACACCCTCATATACACATATCTGTCTCAAACGTTTTCTGTCACACTCACAGGCAGACACTGAGTACTGACCTCTTAGTTAAAATAACTGCTCAGCAAATATTTACACATAGCTTCTGTAAAGGGACAGGGAGAAGATCAGTGTGTGTTCTGTGCAGACCGGAGGGAGGAGTTCATTCAGGTTACTTCCTGAGTTAAGCAGTGGTGCTGATCTGAAGCAAAATATTGTAAACATGAGACACAATTTCCAGGATGCCTAATTTTATAGGCATTGCACATATGATCTTTAGCTTCAGCTGTTCAGTGTAGAGATTAGCATAAAGATGAAATGCTGAACGGCTACAAGTAAAAGACAGTGGATCATGTTAGAGGAGGAGTGGGGGACAATAACTGCAGCTTGGAACAAGAGGTTAATTAGAGCAGTAGTATAAGGCTAATACTACTTCTCTAATTAACCTCTTGTTGCAAGCTGAAGTTATTGTCCCCCACTCCTCTAACATGATCCACTGTCTTTTACTTTTAGCTGTTTAGCATTTCATCTTTATGCTTATCTTTCTCTACGCTGTACAGCTGAAGCTAAATTCATTATCTATTCTGCAGCTCCATTTCCTCTCTGGCAACGCAGGACTCACTGAGAAGGGGCTGGGAAGCATCACTGTCATATCAGATAGCTTTACGGTGAGCTAATAGTGCAGTCCCGGCTATCAGGGGTTCTTGTTGCCCTGCCCCCACCCTTGATCTACCACTGGTGCTGCATCTAATAACGGAAGCCAACAAAATTTCCTGCATCATTTAAAAAATAAAAACTGAAGTTCCTAGCTTGTTGTGCACTGTTAAAAGCCGTGTGCACTAAGATGCCTCTGTAAGATTGTGCTATTGTAGCGGGAAGTATCGGCAATGTGTACCTTACCTTAGTAGACTGTCACTGACTACACGGTGACTCCTAGTCCTGAGTCTGACTCCTCAGTCTCCTCCAGGCAGTGGGCAGGCACTGGCAGCACCTCCTCCAGCGTCCACACAGTCCAGCTAGCTAGGCAGCACGGTCCGGTCGGGCACACGCACGCAGAGACTCTCTCAGCAGCAGCTCCCTCCACTACTGAGTCTACTCTTCCCGCCAGTCGATCTGTCAGCGCGCGCAACGTCAAAATGGTCACATGGCCCACACCTGTCAATCAGCAGCCCAGCAGGCACGCCTCCCCGCAGTGCTGCTGAAGCTGTGATTGGCTGAGGTGACCTAGCTCATCATGGAGGCGGTTTTGAGAACCGCCTCCATTGGAGCTTGTATCAGGGCCAGGCAAGTCACCAGTGGGTGGCGCAGCTCCAGATCCATGTTGCGCAATTAATGGAGGGCAGCGGACCGGCTCACTGCCTCCTAATTGCGCAACAATGGAATATGGATGCTGAATATTTGCACAGCGCATGCGCAAAGCGCAGTAACATAACATAATGAGTAATCCCATGGGGTAGGGGAGGTACCCGGGCGATGGTGGGCGTGGCCAAAAAAAGAATGAAGAAACAAACACTTTTTTTTTAAATAAATATGAATAAAAATCTTTTTTCCCCTCATTGGACAGGGTAGGCACTGCCTCCCCTGCCTCCTATTACTGCACGTCACTGCTTCTGTGAGGGGTAGAAGGAGGGAGATTAGTTGGGAGGGATGTGACGTTACAAGTGGGGACGCTTCCCTCATTGCTAAGGAACTGCAAATTTCTCCCTGATCTGATGACACAAGCCACTGGGTCGGACCAACTCTGGAGAGCTTTGAAGATTGCATTGAGTTCCATTTTATTTATGAACAACCTTGCCTTCTGAGAAAAACCAAACTACCTGTACTCTCCGAGACCCCTAACAAACTAGCATCTATAAAAATGACTAACTACACTAGCTGAAAAAGTAAGCCCCCTGAACCAAGGAATGGTGAATCTGACACCAAGTTAGAGACAATCTTGTCTGGTGATTTAAAAAACAAATCCTAGTGGTTCCAATTCCATTGATGCACCATCTGGAACTGGTAGGTCTGAAGATAAAATCTATAAAATGCAGCTTCTACTAAGGCAGACACAATAAAACCCACAACTTTCATGCACTGGCCAAAGGAAGATTGCAGCTTTAGTCTGCGCTTATCTTTTAGAGACAAATGTATAGTCACTGAATCAATTATGATCCCCAGAAAAGACACACGGGTCTGAGGAGTTAAGGAGCTTTTTGGAAGATTTATTTTTCCAACTGTGACTCTAAAGCAACTGAAGTTCCATCTGAGCATGAGATACAGCTAGATGAAAAGAGGGCGCCTGAACCAGAAGGTCATCCAAGTAAGGAACTACAGAGATTCCTTGAGTGTGAACTACAGACAACAGAAAAGCAAATCTTAGTAACTTGACATGATCCATATGAATAGGAATATGCAAATAAGCATATTGTAGGCTTAAAGGACCAGTCAATACAGTAGATTTGCATAATCAACAAGTGCATGATAAGAAGACAATGCAATAGCACTTAGTCTGAACTCAAATGAGTAGTAGATTTTTGTTAAATAAATTGGAAAGTTATGTCTCTTTCCACTTCCCCTGTATCATGTGACAGCCATCAGCCAATCACAAATGCATATACGTATATGCTGTGAATTCTTGCACATGCTCAGTAGGAGTTGGTGACTCAAAAAAGTGTAAATATAAAAAGACTGTGCAAATTTTGTTGATTAGAGTATATTGGAAAGTTGTTTAAAATTGCTGCTCTATCTGAATCATGAAGTTTAATTTTTACTTGAGTGTCCCTTTAAACTGACCCTTCTGCACTAAAGTGTGAATTGTCTCCATTGTTAAAAAAGAAACTTTCAGAAATGTGTTCAATATTTTGAGATCCAAACAGGCATAAAGGTACCTTTTTTTTTTTTTATACTATAAATACATTTTAATAAAAACCCTGCTTTAAAGGGACAGTACAGTCAAAATTAAACTTTCAAGTTTCAAATAGATTATGCAATCTTAAACAACTTTCCAGTTTACTTCTGTTATCAAATTTGCTTTGTTCTCTTAGTATCTTTTATTGAAGAGTAAAACTAGGTAGGCTCATAAGAGCTCAGGAGTGTGCACGTCTTTAGTACTCTATAGGGCCGGAATTATCAAGCTCCCAATGGAGTTTGATGACCTTGTATCCGCGTGAGCCTTCAGCCTTCTAAAGACTACTGCACCATAACTGGTCCATCTGCTCTGAGGTTGCGGACATCAAACCGCCTGATTCTATACGATTGTGCTGATTGACACTCCCTGCTAGCGGCCAATTGGCCGCAAATCTGCAGGGGGCAGCATTGCACAAGCAGTTCACAAGATGTTGATGTGTGGCGGACATGATATGCTACATTGTATCGTGTCCGCTCGCACATTAATAAATAGGCCCCTATGGCAGCGGTGTTTTTGCAACATTGTAATACAAAGCTACAAATAATGTTGAAAAACACTGCTGCCATAGAGTACTAAAGACACATGCACACTCCTGAGCCTACCTAAATTTACTCTTCAATAAAAGATACCAAGAGAACAAAGAACATTTGATAACAGAAGTAAAATTGGAAAGTTGTTTAGAATTGCATACTCTATCTGAATCATGACATTTTGACTTTACTACGCCTTTAATTCTGAAGTTGGATCTGAAGCAATCACTCCCATTAATTCCGGATCTTTTACACAAGCTAAACAAACTTTGGCCGTTAAAAGATTTTGAGACACTCAAGGCAGAAGGAATTTTCCCCAAGGAGGCCTTGAACAAAAGCTTATTCAATACCACTGGGAAATTATTACCTATTGGGATCCTGAACAGATCTCTCTCAAGCCTCCCAAAAGCGCACCCTGGATAGCACTTGCTAAATATAGCCACCTGCAAGCGCAACCCAGGTTCTGAACCAAAAATGGGCCGGCTGCTAAGCTTTACATTCCTGCTTTTTAGATAAAGATTGCGAAAGAACAAATAAAAATTGATAATAGGAGTAAATTAGACAGTTGCTTAAAATTGCGTGCTCTATCTGAATTATTAAATACACAATGTGGGTTTAGTATCCCTTTAATCTGTGTTTAATAAATCACTTTAATTGATGGCAGGTGTATGCTATTTACCTACAGACATGATTTAGAATGTGATTGGTTAACTGTGAACGCAGCTAGAACCCCACAGGGTATGCAGAATTTTGCAATCCGGGTAGTTTTTTTTTAAATGTGTTTATTTATTTAAAATGTTCCTAATAATTAACTATTTGTTCTGTTTTTCTCTGGATTTTTGTTTGTTGGAAGATCACATTACAGATGGAAAAAGTCTGACATTTACATTGCTGTTTTTTCTGTCTTTAATTTTTTATTTTTTTTAAAAAAAACTGCAATTTCAAGAAGATGTTTAGACTTTTTATATCCACTGTAATGGTTTAAATAAAATTTGAACCCCAAATTTGAAGCCAAGCTTTGTTGATAAGCGTACCCTACCACCTCCACCAATCCTGAGAGCATGCGTACCCTACCACCTCCAACAATCCGGAGAGCATGCGTACCCTACCACCTCCACCAATCCTGAGAGCATGCGTACCCTACCACCTCCATCAATCCTGAGAGCATGACTCACATGCTGAATAGGTTACAGCCACAGAGGAACAGGAAAGGATTTATCTCAGGTAAGGCATGCGAAAAAAGGAGAGCTAAAACAGTTACAGTGAAAGTCAATCCTAGCATTGTACAAACGCTAGGATTGACTATTGAAACAAATAAAGGGGACTTTCATTCATGAAGTATAAGATACTTCATGTAGAAAGCTCCTTTATTTGTTTCAACCGATCACCATTCTTAGCTGCTACAGCAGCCCACGGCAAAAAAATGTTTTTGGTAAGAGGTGACATTTTCACCTCTTAGCCAATAGCCATGCGGTAAATCCGGCTTGGCGCCCATGGGAGCCAGATTTCCGCACAGCTATTGGCTAAGAGGTGAAAACGTAACCTCTTAGCAAAATATTTTTTAGCCTTGGGCTACTGTAGGCGCTAAGAGCGGCGATCAGTTGAAACAAATAAAGGAGGTTTTCACATGAAGTATCTTATACTTCATGAATGAAAGTCCCCTTTAATTGTTTCAATAGTCAATCCTAGCTTATGTACAACACTAGGGTTGATTTCACTTTAACCTTTAGAGCACCTGCCGTACCATTGAGTCTAAAGCCAAGAACCAAACGGAAAGAAGAGGAAATTTAGCACAGGTGAAGGAAAAACACAGTGTACAATTTTGAAGTAACTAACCAACCACAATAAATTTAAAGCAATAGTAACATTTTTAAAAGTTTCCTAAAGTGCTATAAACTGCTATAAAAAGGTGTATGATGTACAAATATATGTGAAGCATGTGAACATTGTCATACTAATAGCTAGTGGGCTATGAAGTTGCAAAGAACTTATAAAACAACCTTTGTCCACTGTGCTTACCTCAGCTTCAGCAACTTGCTTCCAGTAGCAGATCCAATGCTAGGCAGGGCTAGCAAGATGCCAAGGATCTAAATCAGAAATAGCATCTACAACCCAGGGGTACTGGTGGACAAGTCTACATTTCACCTGTGAGGTCTGTGACATTACTCACTCAGAAAAGACCTTTCACTGTCTGACTGATAATCGGTTAGAGAACCCTCTCAACGAGTAGGGGCCCGATCCGATATGCAGCGTCGCCCGCAAAAGCTGGCGACGCCAAATTTTGCACTGGTTTGGTATCCTATATACGGCCTAACCTAGAAGTTACGCTCGTATATTTCTGCCTTCGGCCGTAGTTTTTTGTCCCATAGACAGGTATATCAAACCAGCTTAGTTTGGTATCCAATATACAGCGTAAGGACTTACGTGGTGAAAATGGAGAAATCTTACTCCATTTTCACCTCGCCACAAATTGCAGGCGTAGTAAGCCTTACGCTGACTATTGGAGCCCCGTAGCTCCCTAAACTACCTGCAAAATAAAACCTAACACCTAACGCATGCGCAATGTCTATCTACCTGTCAACCGCAATCCCCCGCTGCAATCCCTAATAAAGTGTTTAACCCCTAAACCACCGCTCCCGGACCCCGCCGCCACCTACATTAAATGTCTAACCCCCTAATGTGATCCCCCTACACCGCCGCCACCTACATTAAAATTATTAACCCCTAATGTAATCCCCCTACACCGCCGCCATCTATATTAAAATTAACCCCTAATGTGAGCCCCCTACACCGCCGCCACCTATTTTAACTATATTACCCCCTAATCTAATCCCCCTACACCGCCGCCACCTATTTTAACTATATTACCCCCTAATCTAATCCCCCTACACCGCCGCCACCTATATTAAATGTATTAACCCCTAATCTAATCCCCCTACACGGCCGCCACCTATAATAAATGTATTACCCCCTAAAATACTAAAATGTCCCTACCCTAAACTAAATTACAAATAGCCCTGAAAAGGGCCTTTTACGTGGCATTGCCCCAAAGTAACCAGCTCTATTACCAGCCCTTAAAAGGGCCTTTTGCGGGGCATTGGCCCAAAGTAACCAGCTCTATTACCAGCCCTTAAAAGGGCCTTTTGCGGGGCATTGTCACAAAGTAATCAGCTCTTTTACCTGTAATCTAATACCCTACACCGCCGCCACCTATATTAAATATCTTAACCCCTAATCTGACTCCCCTACACTGCCGCCGCCTATATTAAATATATTAACCCCTAATCTGACTCCCCTACACCACCGCCACCTATATTAACTATATTAACCCTAATTATATTAGGGTTAATATAGTTATTATATTATATATATTATTAATATAGTTAATAATTAATATAGTTATTATATTATATATATTAACTATATTAACCCTATCTAACTCTAACACTCCTAACTTAATTATTATTGCAATAAATCTAAATAATATTAATCTTATTAACTAAAATATTCCTATTTAAAACTAAATACTTACCTATAAAATAAACCTTAAGATAGCTACAATATAATTAATAATTACATTGTAGCAATTTTAGGGTTTATAGTTATTTTACAGGTAACTTGTTATTTATTTTAACTAGGTACAATAGCTATTAAATAGTTAATAACTATTTAATAGCTACCTAGTTAAAATAATTACCAATTTACCTGTAAAATAAATCCTAACCTAAGTTACAAATACACCTATACTATCAATAAATTAAATAAAGTACAATTATCTAAACTAAAATATAATTAAATACACTAAACTAAATTACAAAAACAAACAAACACTAAATTACAAAAAATAAAGATTACAAGAATTTTAAGCTAATTACACCTAATCTAAGCCACCTAATAAAATAACAAAGCCCCCAAAAATAAAAAATGTCCCTACTCTAAACTAAATTACAAAAAGTAATCAGCTCTATTACCAGCCCTTAAAAGGGCCTTTTGTGGGGCATTGCCCCAAAGTAATCAGCTCTTTTACCTGTGAAAAAAAAGAACAACCCCCCCCATTACAACCCACCACCCACACACCCCTACTCTAAAACCCACCCTATCCCCCCTTAAAAATACCTAAGTCCAACCCCCAAGTGCTCCTTACCTGTCCTGAAGACCGGCGGAGAAGGTCCTGTTCCAGGCGGAGAAGTCTTCTTCCAGGCGGCGACCTCTTCTTCTTCCAGGAACCAGCTGGCGCGGAGCGGAGGAGTTGAAGACCGATGACCGCGGAGCTGAAGACCATCCTCTCTGGAACTGAAGATTGGCTACGCTGGAACTGAAGACCGGAGCCATGAAGCGTGGAGGATCCTCTTCATACGATCGCCGCCGTACACTGAATCGGAATTCAAGGTACGCGATTAAAAATGGCGTCCCTTGAATTCCTGTTGGCTGATTTGAGCCTTCAAATTCAAACCAGCCAATCGGATAAAAGCTACTTTAATTCTATTGGCTGATTTGCATAGCCAATAGAATAAGAGCTACTGTAATTCTATTGGCTATTCTAATCAGCCAATAGAATTACAGTAGCTGATTGGAACAGCCAATAGAATGCAAGCTCAATACGATTGGCTGATTGGATCAGCCAATCGGATTGAACTTCAATCTGATTGGCTGATTGGATCCGCCAATCAGATTTTTCCTACCTTAATTCCGATTGGCTGATAGAATCCTATCAGCCAATCGGAATTGATGGGACGCCATCTTGGATGACGTCCCTTAAAGGAACCATTCGTCGTTCAGTCGTCGGTTGAAGAGGATGGCTCCGCGTCGGCTCCTTTGAAGATGGCTCCGCTCTGGATGGATGAAGATTGAAGACGCCGCCTGGATGAAGACTTCTACCGGATGACGGACCTCCTCTGCGCACCTTGGATGAAGATTTCGGCCCGGTTGGTGAAGACGACTCAAGGTAGGGAGGATCTTCAGGGGGTTAGCGTTAGGGTTTTTTAAAGGGGGTTTGGGTGGGTTAGAGTAGGGGTATGTGGAGGGTGGGTTTTAATGTTGGGGGGGTTGTATTTTTTTTCACAGGTAAAAGAGCTGATTACTTTGGGGCAATGCCCCACAAAAAGCCCTTTTAAGGGCTGGTAAAAGAGCCGATTACTTTTGTAATTTAGAATAGGGTAGGGCATTTTTTTATTTTGGGGGATTTTTTATTTTATTTAGTTTTTTTTTTTTGTATTATAGAATAGTTTATTTAATTGTATTTTAGTTTAGTTAATTGTGCTTAATTTATTTAATTAATTTAATGATAGTGTAGTGTTAGGTGTATTTGTAACTTAGGTTAGGATTTATTTTACAGGTAATTTTGTACTTATTTTAACTAGGTAGCTATTAAATAGTTATTAGCTATTTAATAGCTATTGTACCTAGTTAAAATAAATACAAAGTTGCCTGTAAAATAAATATAAATCCTAAAATAGCTACAATGTTATTAGTTATATTAGTTATATTGTAGCTATATTAGGGTTTATTTTATAGGTAAGTATTTAGTTTTAAATAGGAATAATTTATTTAATTATAGGAATATTATTTTGTTTAATTTAAATTATATTTAAGTTAGGGGGTGTTAGGGTTAGGTGTTAGGGTTAGGGTTAGACTTCGGTTTAGGGGTTAATAACTTTATTATAGTAGCGGCGACGTTTTGGGCGGGAGATTAGGGGTTAATAATTGTAGGTAGGTGGCGGCGATGTTAAGAAGGGCAGATTAGGGGTTAATAAAATTTATTATAGTGTTTGCGAGGCGGGAGTGCAGTGGTTTAGGGGTTAATAAATTTATTATAGTGGCGGCGAGGTCCGGTCGGCAGATTAGGGGTTAATAAGTGTAGGTAAGGTAGCGGCGACGTTGGGGGGGGCAGATTAGGGGTTAATAAATATAATGTAGGTGTCGGCGATGTTAGGGGCAGCAGATAAGGGGTTCATAGGGATAATGTAGGTGGCGGCGGTGTCCGGTCGGCAGATTAGGGGTTAAAAAGTTTTATTAGAGGGGTGGCGATGTGGGGGGCTCGGTTTAGGGGTTCATAGGTAGTTTATGGATGTTAGTGTACTTTATAGCACAGTAGTTAGGAGCTTTATATTCCGGCGTTAGCCCATAAAGCTCTTAACTACTGACTTTTTTTGGCGGTAGGAGTCTCGTCGGTAGAGGCTCTACCACTCACTTCTTCTAAGACTCCAAATACCAGCGTTAGGCAAATCCCATAGAAAAGATAGGATACGCAATTGACGTAAGGGGATCTGCGGTAGCCTGGAGTCACGGAAAGGAAGTGAGCGGTAGACCCTTTTCTGCCTGACTCTAAATACCAACGGGCGGTAAAAAGCAGCGTTAGGACCCCTTAACGCTGCTTTTGACGGCTAACGCCAAACTCTAAATCTAGCCGTATGTTTTTATCAATTAACATATTCATATTTTAAATTTTATTATCAGCTCACAACGGGAATCTCCTAATCTGATATTTGCACGTTCACATTTTATTTGCCAAATAGCAATATATTGACCCTTTAATTATTTTCTCCATTGCCAGATGAATATCTTGGTAATATGCTACATTATATCCTTCTCATATATCAGCAAACTGCCACTGCAGATTAATTTTGGACGCCACGTATATTATATTTCTATACAATTTTATATCGTATTATAAGATATCTGTGTTTTCAGTACAACCCGGTATAAACATAACTTTATATTCCTATTTGTCAGGGTTTTTTCCCTGTTGTTTGCCATGTGCTGCTGGCAGCCATTTTACTCACTTCTCTTCCTGACTATGGTACATTGTGGGGGATGCTGCTCATTTCCTACACTTCCTTTTATGGCCAGACTGGTGTGCATCATCCACGTGAGACAGAATGCAGTCTCAGAATTGTGATGTCATCACTTATTATTTAAAGGGCCTCTGTTCAGTATGCTTTGCCTTTGCGCTGTTTCAGACCTGTTTGTGAGAGTTCCTGTGTATTACCTGGCTGCCTGACGTCCTTCCTGGTTCCTGATACCTGGCTTGTTCCTGACTCTGCTGTTTTCCTTGTTCCTGATTCCGGCTCGTCTGACTATTCGCTTTGGCTCCTGACTCAGCTCGTCTGACTACCAGCTCTGGTTTTGACTCCTGGCTTGTTATTTGACTTGTGGACTTTTTATTATTTTTTGCTATGAATAAAGGTGTGATTATTTTTGCACTTCTTGTCTCAGTCTGATTCCTGGCACCCTGACACTATTCTTTTTCCTTATATTATAACTTTGAATCAAATTTGGCAGCTTCCAATATATCGCATTGAAGAACAATGTAGCATTCCATCCTTTGAAGTTTAGAACATTTGTGATGTCAGCGACAAGGATTGGAGATACTCCCTGATAATGTCATAAGAGGAGGAGTTGGCTGACATGAATTTCTGTTAAAAGGTTGCGAAAGCCATGGCGACTCCACTTTTGAGAAAGCCAATATGGCGAAACATGTGAAGAGGGTAATTTGGTGCCCTTTTTCCGGACAGATAGCTCAGCATGCTAATGTACTGTGGCTGAGCTCTGTAGCAACCTAAGGGTTGCAGGTTCGATCCCCGGCGAGGTCGACTCAGCCTTTCATCCTTCCGAGGTTCATAAAATGAGCAGTGCCTTGAGACCCTTACGAGTGATTAGCTGCTCTTTACAAGTACCACATACATACATATATACATTTTTTAAATAACTCTGGTTGCCTATGTTGGAGCGTTATTAAAAGCTTAATTGTCTATATACCGCATTAGGCGGCTCTCACGCTAGCAAACAAACGGTCTGACAGTGACCATTGACCTAATAGGTGTTTTGTATGTATAGTGGTACTTATCTACGAGTATTTTTACTCTAGTTCAGCCAAGAAAACATTATTTATAGACTTAGTTTGTTGTGACAGCAAGACAATCGCTGTCAATTTCCACCAATATTTCTACTAATGCGCTATTGACAATATAGAACCGCATTACTCACAAGTATATATCTGCCAATCTGTGGCTCTCAGCATACACACATGACCGATCGTTTTTTTTTTTTTTAAATTTTTATTATTTTCTTATATCAAAAATACAAAGTTCAGATACATAGTTGTTTTACATCTTGTATATAAAAGGAAGAACAAGAAAGGGAAGACCTTTTACAAGAAAGAAACATTTGAACCGCACATTCATTTCTTTCCCAGAAAAAAAAGATACATTTATCCTTAGCCCTAGCATTGACCAAGGAGGTATTTCTTGAATAAGTTATTTATCACTGTGTCTAGGGAGGTGCTTTGGGAGAAGGGGAAAAAAAAAAAAGGGGAGAAGAAAAAAAGGGGGGGGGGAGGAGGGCAGAGGTTTCTCTCCCCCCTCCCCATATTAGTAGATTTCCTCTCACTTCCTCACAACTCCTCTCAATTCCCTCTCTCCCCCTCTCCAGATGGTTGGGGGATACTAATAATTCCATTAATATGGTTCGTATAGTCATTGCCCATAGATTTAATAAATGGACCCCAAACATTAAAGAATTTATCTGCCTTGAAAGGGCAAAACTTTTTATAGTCATATGCTTCAAGAATGCCTTCTTTCAACATTGCTTTCTTAAGCTGACTAACATTTGGAGAGTACCTATCGATCCAGCAGGAAAAGATCAATGATCTTGTTTTTATTATCACTTTATGTACAAATCTATTATTTCCCTCCCATAAAGGAGAATGTGTAAGGAAGAAAACATTTACTGCTGATAGTTTAATATCTAATTTTAGTATGTTAGAGAGCCAGAAACCCACTTTCGACCACAGTTGAAGTTGTTTAGGGCACTCATATACCAAGTGGAGTAAATCTGGATTAGTTTTTGAGCATTTAATGCACTTATTCTCCACCTCTTTATTCCACTTACAAACTCTATTCGGAGTTAAATAATCTTGGTGCATAAGTCTAAAATGCGATTCCCTTCCTGCCATTGAGTTCTCCAGTTTATATATTGTCCCAAAACTAGTTTGTATGGTTTTATCTTCTCTACAGATAGGTTTACTATTTTCCCATTTATTATAAAGATCTTCTAGTTGCCTTGACTTAAAACCATTTAGAAGTATTTCATAGATAACTGAGAGTGGCCTCTGCCTGATTTTTGGATGATCCAAAAGAGGATGAGACTGGAAGAATAGATCAGAGTCCTGGTAAAGAAATGACCTTAAATAATGTTTTGCTTGTATAAAATAAAATCTATCCTTACCAGGAATTTGATAGAGCCTTTGAATTTCCTCAAATTTAAGTATTTGCTTAGTCTTCCAGTTACATAAATGTCCTAAGTTGGATACTCCACAGTCTCCCCAACGCTGAAATGTTGAATAGTTTAGGCCCGGAATAAATTGGGAGTTCCCCACTAATGGTACCCATCTGGAATACGCTTTCTTTTTTATTGATATAATTTTCATAGCTGCAGTCCAAGCGGCCAGAATGTCTTTCAACATAGGGTGTTGATATATTTCCCTCCCTCTTTCTTTGTTAGATGCATACAAAACAAATTCTAATGCCAATGATTTGCATAGTCTTCTATCTAATGAACAATTTGTATAGGTATTAGAGTAGAAAATCCAATCCAATGGGAACCGCAGTAGAGTGGCATAGTTATATAGTAACAAATTGGGCAATGCTAAGCCCCCGCTAATAAAGGGTAAATATAGTTTATCCATCTTAATTCTGGGTCTCCTACCTCTCCAGATAAAATATCGAAGGGCTTTCGTGAACTTATTTAGATCATGTTGTTTAATTAATAAAGGAAACCTACGCAAGGTATAAAGTATCTTTGGGAGGATAAACATCTTATACGCTGCCACTCTTCCTGAAAGGGAGAGTGGCAGGTTTACCCAGTTTTTAAGTTTCTCTATACAGTGATTTAAAACATATACTGTGTTATCCCTATACCAATTTTGAGGGGAAGGGGATAGATATATACCTAGATACTTTAATGTATCTGTTTCTACAAATGGGTGAACCACATTTGTTTTTGGTTTTTTAAGCCATAAAATACTAGACTTGGAAAAGTTTATTTTATATCCTGAGATCTTTCCGTATATCTCTAACTGAGAGATCACTTCATTAGTTTGAGAGTTTGGATCTGATACACATATTAGAAGGTCATCCGCAAAGATAGATAACTGAAATATCTCCTCGTCCAATCTGCAGCCTAGCACTTTCCTCCTGAGTTTCATAGCCAGGGGTTCAAGTACCAAGTCAAAAAGCAGTGGTGACATAGGGCACCCCTGTCTTGTTCCTCTAGATAGGGAAAAGGGAGCAGAGATATCACCGTTTACCAAAAGAGTGGCCCTGGTGTCAGAGTATACGTTAGATATTAAGTTTAAAAAATTACTTCTAAGGCCAAAATTCAACAGTGTCTGCTGGAGAAAGACCCATTCAACCCTGTCGAAGGCCTTCTCTGTGTCTAATGACAGGAGAAAGGCCCCCGGCAGTGCGTCGGGCCCCTCCCCCAGCATCCTCTTCAGCATATTGACAAATAACATGTTGAATTCTTCTAATATTCATTTCAGAGGTTCTCCCCTTAACAAACCCCACTTGGTCCCTATGAATTAGGTTTGGAAGGATATCCTTTAATCTCTCTGCTATTATCTTCATTAAGATCTTATAGTCCACTCCCAATAATGAAATTGGCCTATAAGAGGTGACCTCCTCTGGGTCTTTCCCTTCTTTCGGAATTAATATTATGTTTGCAGTCTTAAACTGCTCTGTAATTTTAGCATTATGACAAAAATAGTTATTATAGAGTGAATTTAATATAGGTATAATTTTTTCCTTAAGAATATCATAAAATTCTATAGGTAGACCGTCTGGTCCAGGAGCCTTACCCTTAGACATTAATTTAATTGTTTTACTTATCTCCTGGTCTGAGATAGGTCCATTCAAAAAATCCAGCTCTGCCTCCGTAATGTGAGGCAGATTCAAGTCTTTAAAGAATTCCCCCATTTCAGATCTATCAGGGGACTGGGATTTATACAAATTACTATAATATTGTTGGAATAAATCCAATATTTCCTCGACTTTGTTAACAATCCTACCCCCGTCTCTTAAGATTTTAATTAGCTTCTTTTTATTGGTTTTTTTAAATAATCTCGACAAGTAATTGCCCACTTTGTTACCGAACCTCCTAAATTGGGTTGTGCCTTTATAGATATCTACTTGTGCTGAGTCTAAAATAAATAATTCCCTCTCTTTTTTGCAAGCAAAGTACTTATCTTTATTTATTCTATTTGGTTTCTTTCTATAGTTTGAATATGCTATAGATAATTTACAAGCTAAGTCTTTATCCTTTTTCTGTTGTTCTTTCTTAAAACATTTCACAAAGTGATTAATATCGGCTTTTAAAGTGACCTTTGCTGCTTCCCAAAAGATACTACTGTTATCTATATATTCCTCATTATTCCGATAATACTCTTCCCAGCAATCAACTAAATATGATTTAAATTTAACTGAGTGATATAAAAATTTGGGGAAGAAAAAGGTATTATAATTACTTTTAGTGTGTTCTTCTATCTTTAAAAGTATCGGGGCATGATCTGACAATGAGAGGTCTAGAATTTTAGCTTCCCTTACTCTATGTGTCAAGTTATCTGATATTAAAAAGATATCCAGTCTAGAAAGGGAGTTATGTGTCTTAGAGATACAAGTATATTAGAAACAATTTGGATAGAGCAATCTCCAAATATCAACCAACTCAAACTGGGAGCAGAGTGTAGAAAATATATTTGTCTCAAATTTTAACTGTGCCCGTCTTGTTTTGGTACCTTTATTCTGAGCTGTCATACTTTTCCTATCTAACAATCCATTAGGGGTAGCATTGAAATCCCCTGCTATAATAATATCAATTTCTGGTTGGTTCCCCATTATTTTATTTATTTTCCTCCAGAATTTACTATCTTGGTTGTTGGGGCCATAAATATTGCCCAGCAGCATATCTTTTCCATTTAGTGTTATTATAAGAAATTGAAATCTACCTTCTTTATCATTTATTATTTTTTTTAATGTGTAATCTAAATGTTTATTAAATAAAACTGCAACCCCTCTTGCAGCTCTGGAGTATGATGCTGAGACAACTTCTCCTACCCATTTCACTTTTAATTTAAGATGTTCAATCTCAGAAAGATGGGTCTCCTGCAAACAGACTATATCAGGGCTCCTTCTGCCAAGATAATTTATTATGGCCTTTCTTTTAACAGGGGAATGAATTCCCCCAACATTCCATGATATAAGCTTAACCATTAAAATGCCCGATATTCAAGGACATGGGGAGAGGGAGAGAGGTGAGAGACGACAAGAAGTGGAAAGAGGGATAATAAAATAAAAAAAAATTTTTTTTTTTTTTTAAAGTTGTTATTCCTTTTTTCCCAGCACACCCTAGCTGTTTAGTGCAAAGTTCAATCATAAACTTCCCAAACATAGCCAATCTGGCCATCAATAAATCATTTTCACAACAATAATTACACACAGTCTTTTTACTAGAAATCATGAAAGGAGCTCCTATTTACCATAAAAAGAGAAAAGAGAAAAAAGGTAACAAGAAGGCCGACTAAAGAGGAAAGGAGAGAGGAGAAAGAGGAAAGGAGAAGAGGAGAGGGAAAAGGAAAAAAAAAAAAAAAAAAAAAAGGTGGGGGGGAAGGGAAAAGGGGAGCAAAAAAAATCTACCTTATATATTCCTATTTCTTAAACATTAAATTCACCCTGTTTTCAAATAATTTAAACGGAAACATCTCAGTGGGTATCCATACTGTGAGAGAAAAAAAAAAAAAAAACCTTAAACAAAAACATCTAAAAGACTTATTATATAATAGTTTGTGACAAATTAATAATAAATTTAGTGTTTACTTTGAGTAATTCAAATCCTTAATCCTTAAAAAAATTTCACCATGTTTTTTAGCATTTTAAACAAAAACATCTAGAAGGAGAAAAAAAAAAAAAAAAAAAAGGGGGGGGAAAGAGGGAAGAGGAAAAAAGGGAGCAAAAGGGTTCTACCTTATATATTCCAATCTCTTAAACATTAAATTCACCCTGTTTTCAAACAATCTAAGTGGAAACATCTAACATATCATATAGTAGATTGCAACAATTCAATAACCATGTTTACTATTCACTTTGAATAGTTCGATTCCTTAATCCAAGAAAAAAAAAAATTATCATCCATCACGAATTTCACCCTGTTATCAAACATTTTAAACAGAAGCATCCAAATAGCTTTCCATATAGTGAGAAAGAAAAAAATAAAAAAAATTAAAAAAAAACACCCGTTTAACAAGATCTTCTAAGAAGCTTATCATATGGTGATTTGTGACACCAAAAAAAAAAAAAAAGAAAAAGAGGAAAAAAAAAAGGGGGGGGGGGAGGGAAAAGGGAGGGGAGAGAAAAAAAAAAAAAAAATTTCCTCCCCTCACTCCTTCCCTCCTCTCTCTCCTTTCTGTTAAAAATTATTAACTTTCACATTGAATTGCCCTTTTCCCTTTACAGGATAAGGAGCATCCTACTAAAGTTACACTTCTTTTTCTTTATCCAAAAAGGTGCGGGCTTGTTCTGGGGACTCAAAAACAAAAAAGTCTGTTCCTGACTTGATTTTCAGCTTTGCAGGGTACAGCAGTGAAAAAAATCTTCCCTCTTTCACCAACTCAGTACAGATTTTTGAAAAGAGTCTCCTTTTAGTAGACGTTTCAAAGGAAAAATCCTGAAAAAGCAGAATCTTGGAATCTTTAAAGACCAATTGCTGATTTCTCCTATAGGCTCTTAATATCTCCATCTTGGCTCTATAGTTCAAATATTTAATAATGACTGGGCGTGGCCTGTTATCCTTGAGGGAAACTCCATCTTTTTCTCTGCCCAGTCTATGAGCTCTTTCTACACTGAACAGCTCTTTTTTCCCTTCCACATTCAGGATTTGAGGGAGAATTTCCTCAGCAAATTGTAGTAAATCATCCTGCTTAACATCTTCTGATAAGCCAATCACCCTCAAGTTATTACGCCTGCACCTATTCTCTGCCTCTTCCAGCCTATTGGCAAGCAGTGTGTGGGTTTCTATTACAGACTCCAACTTAGGTTCCCAAGCATTCTGCATGTCTTCACAATCTGACAACCTTTGTTCACAATCTGACAACCTTTGTTCTATAGCTGACATTCTTACACTTTGGGCTTTCAGCTCCTCAGCTATGGTAATCAGTCTCAAATTGATCTCTTCAATCTTAGGTAGGATTAAAGCGCACACCTGGGAGGCTATGAGGTTAGCTTCATTACTTTCCTCCACCCTGCCCCCTACTGGGCCTTCTTCAACGGATGTGCTAAGTACACTGGTATTTTTAATGTTCTTTTTTTCACTAGGTTTAATCTTGGGAGACATCTTCTGCGCTTTTAAGTATTTCTCCATTAAATTAATATATTTACTGTAAATACCTTTTTTTGTTTTTCTCCTTCTTGTTTTAACTTTAGTATATCCAGAGTCTTAATTAAAGCTGTTCCCGGACTTTTGCTTCTTACATGTAATTGTTCTCAATAGATATATAGAGATTAGCTTTTTTAAGCTGCATGTCCCTTCTTGCACCACAATACCCCTCTCCTTTTTTAATATCCACCACTAGCCCATAGAGGATGAGAGGGATATCTAGTGTCCATATAACCAAGTTTTTATTCCTCAGTTCATATGCAAAAGGAGTGTTAAGTTTTTAAATTTGCTCTCCCCTCCTCCTTCCCTTGTATTTCTACTGTTTCGGCTGGGCACTGCGTGTGTTGTTTTTAAATCATAGACAAGAAGTGATTTACTTACATGTGCCTTCTTGACAGCCACTCTGGGGGTTCAGGTCGAAAAGGAGATCTCTCGATGGCGTATGTCTCCTTCTCCTCCTATACAGGAGGCTCTTCCGCCACTGTAAGGCTACAGAGGCTACGAAGCCTGTATTTGGCCGGCCACTGCAGATAACCACCAGCCACTACGCCGCCCGTCTCTTCACGGCTGCCCTGCAGAATTGCAGCCACTTCCTGAGGTAATTCTGACACACTTGGTGTCGGCATCGGGTGGGTCTGCCACTGCAGCACTTGCTTTCCCCGCTGCTACTCTCCCGAGCTCCACCTCTGCTACGAGACGTGCTTCCGCACTGACGTCGCAATACGTCACGGACAGCTCACTCCCCTTTACATTCCTTTTCAGCACATGACCGATCGTTAATGAATCTAGTAGCTAATCTACAGATTGTTATTTGACTTGTGGACTTTTTATTATTTTTTGCTATGAATAAAGGTGTGATTATTTTTGCACTTCTCGTCTCAGTCTGATTCCTGGCACCCTGACACTATTCTTTTTCCTTATATTATAACTTTGAATCAAATTTGGCAGCTTCCAATATATCGCATTGAAGAACAATGTAGCGTTCCATCCTTTGAAGTTACTCTAGTTCAGCCAAGAAAACATTATTTATAGACTTAATTTGTTGTGACAGCAAGACAATCGCTGTCAATTTCCACCAATATTTCTACTAATGCGCTATTGACAATATAGAACCGCATTACTCACAAGTATATATCTGCCAATCTGTGGCTCTCAGCAAACAATATACACACATGACCGATCGTTAATGAATCTAGTAGCTAATCTACAGATAGGCAGTCTTTTGAACAACTGCATATTATATGTGCACTAATAGCGCTGTTATCTACACTGACAGCGTTAGGTGGCTCATATTTCAGTACCCCAGAGACCTCTCACTACATATCTGTATATCAGCCGTAATAATATACACTAGCCTATATTTTCTAGGAATCTATATCTATCTTACTCAAGAATATTAAGTCATACAAGTATTTGGAATCCTATAAGGCTAATACACGTAACTTTATATGGTATATAAATGATCCATCTTGATATTATGATACATCGGGGGTACCCTGATCACTGATTAACTGCAGCATATATATTTACTGACTCCAGACTATATTATAATTCATTAGAGGTTTATACAGTATTATGTGAATGAGATATCATAGTCTCTCATGCAGATACCCTGTGGCTTTGATATTTGTCCTTTCAATGTTAGGGACTTATGAATGCCAATAGACTCAACACATACAGTATTTGTGCAATAGCTACGGCTGACCTAGGGTAACTCCTGTATATATTACACTGTCAATCTAATCTCATATATTGAGACTGTCAGTACCTTTAGCCTAACGGTTCTTACTGGTCTCCGCGACATAGCATCCGCTGACCTTTTAATTGTGTGTTTTTACCCATTTTCATTTATGTACCAATAAAGAATATTTTTATTTCTTAACAATTCATCTCACAACTTCTCTACATCTGAAGGGATGAGTGCTGCTGTGTGTATCCTGTCCAGCTTTATGTTGGAATTGTAAATAAATACTTTCTGCTGATACATAGCACCTTTTAACTCATGAAACATTACATCACTATTTAGTGAAGATTTATACATATCTGACTGTCCAAAGCACAACAAATATAAGTAGTGCCATTGTCACTTTAATACATTGTAATCTTGCCTTACAAAGGTCTGCCCAGCCCTGCTATAGAAGGTATGTGAAATACATCTGACACATCATTTAATTTGTTTGCTAATCTGAATACCCCCTTCTGCTCCACACAATGCCTCTGTTACCTTACGAGTTGAGTGTAGATTGCAGTTGATACAACTAGATAAACACATACTTGTAGGTCATCTTTCGAAGGCCATTGCACATTGTCCCAGATGAAGGTGCCTGCAAATCCTTCAAGTGCATCTTGGGAACATGAGCTGAACATGATACAGTTCTGCATACTAACTAGCACAGTAATCAGAAAATAAAGCCATATTTTGGCCTGGCTGATTAACGATTTATTAGCAATAGCAGCAAGGGAGTTGGAGGCATCTTGCTGAGGCCTAAACTTTGTTAATTAAATAAATACATCATAGTTAGTTCTAGTTTGTTACAGCCCACAGCCAAAACAGTCCAAAGTTAGTATTTTAATAGCAGGTGCTACTCAAATGTACAAAATCCATTTGCCTTTTATTTTAAGTACTAACAGAGGCCACAAAAACTTAAGGGACTTATGTGGCTGTAGCATATGCTGTTAAATTATGTGTTCACACATAGTAACTCTAGATATATAATTTGTAACTGAATTAATGTAATTAAAATCAAATTTTATTATGTTATCTTTAGCATTTTTAATAATACAACTATATTGGAAAGTTGCTGGGCTGGTTTTGCTCTTTTATCTGCATTTCACGTTTATGATCCACTATGAATCCCCCACACAGCTGTTGTATTATTTAAACTGTGCCTTTAAAACAGTTTAGACCCACTTACTCCCATTGGTTGCTGGTAGCTGTAACTTTCTGGTGTGACTTAGGGTGGCATTAACCACCTATGACTTTCTGGTGTGACTTAGGGTGGCATTTCCAGCATAGTCTAGTAGTAAGACTCTGGTGCCACCAAGTTGTCACTCCTTGCAGCACATTGCTATAGGAGTCTTCTTTAAAACTGAGGCATGTGATGCAACTTCTTGCGGCTTGTCCTTGTTAAGATGTAGGTTGTAGTTTAGAGAATGTGGTGACCAGCTTTTTGACTCGGGAGGCATCATTTCGTTGTCAAGGCTGTTTTATGGTTATGTGGTGCAGCTAAGCTTCTTTCCTTGGTCATCAGACAAGGCTTTTATGGTTATGCGGTGCAGCTAAGCTTCTTTCCTTGGTCATCAGACAAGGCTTTTATGGTTATGTGGTGCAGCTAAGCTTCTTTCCTTGGTCATCAGACAAGGCTTTTATGGTTATGTGGTGCAGCTAAGCTTCTTTCCTTGGTCATCAGACAAGGCTTTTATGGTTATGTGGTGCAGCTAAGGTTCTTTCCTTGGTCATCAGACAAGGCTTTTATGGTTATGCGGTGCAGCTAAGCTTCTTTCCTTGGTCATCAGACAAGGCTTTTATGGTTATGTGGTGCAGCTAAGCTTCTTTCCTTGGTCATCAGACAAGGCTTTTATGGTTATGCGGTGCAGCTAAGCTTCTTTCCTTGGTCATCAGACAAGGCTGTTTTATGGTTATGTGGTGCAGCTAAGGTTCTTTCCTTGGTCATCAGACAATGCTTTTATGGTTATGCGGTGCAGCTAAGTTTCTTTCCTTGGTCATCAGACAAGGCTGTTTTATGGTTATGTGGTGCAGCTAAGGTTCTTTCCTTGGTCATCAGACAATGCTTTTATGGTTATGCGGTGCAGCTAAGCTTCTTTCCTTGGTCATCAGACAAGGCTGTTTTATGGTTATGTGGTGCAGCTAAGCTTCTTTCCTTGGTCATCAGACAAGGCTTTTATGGTTATGTGGTGCAGCTAAGCTTCTTTCCTTGGTCATCAGACAAGGCTTTTATGGTTATGTGGTGCAGCTAAGCTTCTTTCCTTGGTCATCAGACAAGGCTTTTATGGTTATGTGGTGCAGCTAAGCTTCTTTCCTTGGTCATCAGACAATGCTTTTATGGTTATGCGGTGCAGCTAAGCTTCTTTCCTTGGTCATCAGACAAGGCTGTTTTATGGTTATGTGGTGCAGCTAAGGTTCTTTCCTTGGTCATCAGACAATGCTTTTATGGTTATGCGGTGCAGCTAAGCTTCTTTCCTTGGTCATCAGACAAGGCTGTTTTATGGTTATGTGGTGCAGCTAAGCTTCTTTCCTTGGTCATCAGACAAGGCTTTTATGGTTATGTGGTGCAGCTAAGCTTCTTTCCTTGGTCATCAGACAAGGCTTTTATGGTTATGTGGTGCAGCTAAGCTTCTTTCCTTGGTCATCAGACAAGGCTTTTATGGTTATGTGGTGCAGCTAAGCTTCTTTCCTTGGTCATCAGACAAGGCTTTTATGGTTATGTGGTGCAGCTAAGCTTCTTTCCTTGGTCATCAGACAAGGCTTTTATGGTTATGTGGTGCAGCTAAGCTTCTTTCCTTGGTCATCAGACAGGGCTGTTTTATGGTTATGTGGTGCAGCTAAGCTTCTTTCCTTGGTCATCAGACAATGCTTTTATGGTTATGCGGTGCAGCTAAGCTTCTTTCCTTGGTCATCAGACAAGGCTGTTTTATGGTTATGTGGTGCAGCTAAGGTTCTTTCCTTGGTCATCAGACAATGCTTTTATGGTTATGTGGTGCAGCTAAGCTTCTTTCCTTGGTCATCAGACAAGGCTTTTATGGTTATGTGGTGCAGCTAAGGTTCTTTCCTTGGTCATCAGACAAGGCTTTTATGGTTATGCGGTGCAGCTAAGCTTCTTTCCTTGGTCATCAGACAAGGCTGTTTTATGGTTATGCGGTGCAGCTAAGCTTCTTTCCTTGGTCATCAGACAAGGCTTTTATGGTTATGTGGTGCAGCTAAGCTTCTTTCCTTGGTCATCAGACAAGGCTTTTATGGTTATGTGGTGCAGCTAAGCTTCTTTCCTTGGTCATCAGACAAGGCTTTTATGGTTATGCGGTGCAGCTAAGCTTCTTTCCTTGGTCATCAGACAAGGCTTTTATGGTTATGCGGTGCAGCTAAGCTTCTTTCCTTGGTCATCAGACAAGGCTGTTTTATGGTTATATGGTGCAGCTAAGCTTCTTTCCTTGGTCATCAGACAAGGCTTTTATGGTTATGCGGTGCAGCTAAGCTTCTTTCCTTGGTCATCAGTTGGTTCTTCATGGCGTGATATTGTTATTATCATTATTTATTTGGAATGCACCATTCTGTATCACTGGATATTGGTGTAATATGGTTGGCTCCCCCTTGAGATTCAGACACCACTGTATCCCTTGCTAACCATGGGTATCCACTGAATGCCACACCCCTGTCAGCCACACGCAGAACAATTCCACTTTCCTGGGGTCAATATCATACATACCCAACTTATGGTCGGCAGACTGTGCACGTGTTTATAGAATCACATGGAACAATCTGTGTGTGTGACTGGGGTGACTAAAAATGTGAGATGATTACAGAGGGAGAGATACAGGGAGGGCAGTGTACAGAGGGAGAGGGACAGGGAGGGCAGTGTACAGAGGGAGAGGGACAGGGAGGGCAGTGTACAGAGGGAGAGGGACAGGGAGGGCAGTGTACAGAGGGAGAGGGACAGCGAGGGCAGTGTACAGAGGGAGAGGGACAGGGAGGGCAGTGTACAGGGGGAGAGGGAGGGCAGTGTACAGAGGGAGAGGGACAGGGAGGGCAGTGTACAGAGGGACAGGGAGGGCAGTGTACAGAGGGAGAGGGACAGGGAGGGCAAGTGTACAGAGGGAGAGGGACAGGGAGGGCAGTGTACAGAGGGAGAGGGACAGGGAGGGCAGTGCACAGAGGGAGAGGTAGGGCAGTGCACAGAGGGAGAGATACAGGGAGGGCAGTGTACAGAGGGAGAGGGAGGGCAGTGTACAGAGGGAGAGGGACAGGGAGGGCAGTGTACAGAGGGAGAGGGACAGGGAGGGCAGTGTACAGAGGGACAGGGAGGGCAGTGTACAGAGGGAGAGGGACAGGGAGGGCAGTGTACAGAGGGAGAGGGACAGGGAGGGCAGAGTACAGAGGGAGAGGGACAGGGAGGGCAGTGTACAGAGGGAGAGGGACAGGGAGGGCAGTGTACAGAGGGAGAGGGACATGGAGGGCAGTGTACAGAGGGAGAGGGACAGGGAGGGCAGTGTACAGAGGGAGAGGGACATGGAGGGCAATGTACAGAGGGAGAGGGACAGGGAGGGCAGTGTACAGAGGGAGAGGGACAGGGAGGGCAGTGTACAGAGGGAGAGGGAGGGCAGTGTACAGAGGGACAGGGAGGGCAGTGTACAGAGGGAGAGGGACAGGGAGGGCAATGTACAGAAGGAGAGGGACAGGGAGGGCAGTGTACAGAGGGAGAGGGACAGGGAGGGCAATGTACAGAGGGAGAGGGACAGGGAGGGTAGTGTACAGAGGGAGAGGGACATGGAGGGCAATGTACAGAGGGAGAGGGACAGGGAGGGCAGTGTACAGAGGGAGAGGGACAGGGAGGGCAGTGTACAGAGGGAGAGGGACAGGGAGGGCAGTGTACAGAGGGAGAGGGACAGGGAGGGCAGTGTACAGAGGGACAGGGAGGGCAGTGTACAGAGGGACAGGGAGGGCAGTGTACAGAGGGAGAGGGACAGGGAGGGCAATGTACAGAAGGAGAGGGACAGGGAGGGCAGTGTACAGAGGGAGAGGGACAGGGAGGGCAATGTACAGAGGGAGAGGGACAGGGAGGGTAGTGTACAGAGGGAGAGGGACATGGAGGGCAATGTACAGAGGGAGAGGGACAGGGAGGGCAGTGTACAGAGGGAGAGGGACAGGGAGGGCAGTGTACAGAGGGAGAGGGACAGGGAGGGCAGTGTACAGAGGGAGAGGGACAGGGAGGGCAGCGTACAGAGGGACAGGGAGGGCAGTGTACAGAGGGACAGGGAGGGCAGTGCACAGAGGGAGAGATACAGGGAGGGCAGTGTACAGAGGGAGAGGGACAGGGAGGGCAGTGTACAGAGGGAGAGGGACAGGGAGGGCAGTGTACAGAGGGAGAGGGACAGGGAGGGCAGTGTACAGAGGGAGGGCAGTGTACAGAGGGAGAGGGAGGGCAGTGCACAGAGGGACAGGGAGGGCAGTGCACAGAGGGACAGGGAGGGCAGTGTACAGAGGGACAGGGAGGGCAGTGTACAGAGGGACAGGGAGGGCAGTGTACAGAGGGAGGGGGACAGGGAGGGCAGTGCACAGAGGGAGAGATACAGGGAGGGCAGTGTACAGAGGGACAGGGACAGGGAGGGCAGTGTACAGAGGGAGAGGGACAGGGAGGGCAGTGTACAGAGGGAGAGGGAGGGCAGTATACAGAGGGACAGGGAGGGCAGTGTACAGAGGGACAGGGAGGGCAGTTTACAGAGGGACAGGGAGGGCAATGTACAGAGGGACAGGGAGGGCAGTGTACAGAGGGACAGGGAGGGCAGTGTACAGAGGGACAGGGAGGGCAGTGTACAGAGGGACAGGGAGGGCAGTGTACAGAGGGAGAGGGGAGGGCAGTGTACAGAGGGAGAGGGAGGGCAGTGTACAGAGGGAGGGCAGTGTACAGAGGGTGAGGGACAGGGAGGGCAGTGTACAGAGGGAGGGCTGTGTACAGAGGGAGAGGGAGGGCAGTTTACAGAGGTACAGGGAGGGCAGTGTACAGAGGGACAGGGAGGGCAGTGTACAGAGGGACAGGGAGGGCAGTGTACAGAGGGACAGGGAGGGCAGTGTACAGAGGGACAGGGAGGGCAGTGTACAGAGGGAAAGGGAGGGCAGTGTACAGAGGGACAGGGAGGCAGTGTACAGAGGGAGAGGGAGGGCAGTTTACAGAGGGACAGGGAGGGCAGTGTACAGAGGGAGAGGGACAGGGAGGGCAGTGTACAGAGGGAGAGGGACAGGGAGGGCAGTGTACAGAGGGAGAGGGACAGGGAGGGCAGTGTACAGAGGGACAGGGAGGGCAGTGTACAGAGGGACAGGGAGGCAGTGTACAGAGGGAGGGCAGTGTACAAAGGGAGAGGGAGGGCAGTGTACAGAGGGAGAGGGAGGGCAGTGCACAGAGGGACAGGGAGGGCAGTGTACAGAGGGACAGGGAGGGCAGTGTACAGAGGGACAGGGAGGGCAGTGTACAGAGGGAGAGGGACAGGGAGGGCAGTGTACACAGGGAGAGGGACAGGGAGGGCAGCGTACAGAGGGAGAGGGACAGGGAGGGCAGTGTACAGAGGGACAGGGAGGCAGTGTACAGAGGGAGGGCAGTGTACAGAGGGAGGGCAGTGTACAGAGGGAGAGGGAGGGCAGTGTACAGAGGGACAGGGAGGGCAGTGTACAGAGGGAGAGGGAGGGCAGTGTACAGAGGGAGAGGGAGGGCAGTGTACAGAGGGAGAGGGACAGGGAGGGCAGTGTACAGAGGGAGAGGGAGGGCAGTGTACAGAGGGAGAGGGAGGGCAGTTTACAGAGGGACAGGGAGGGCAGTGTACAGAGGGAGAGGGACAGGGAGGGCAGTGTACAGAGGGACAGGGAGGGCAGTGTACAGAGGGACAGGGAGGGCAGTGTACAGAGGGACAGGGAGGGCAGTGTACAGAGGGACAGGGAGGCAGTGTACAGAGGGAGAGGGAGGGCAGTGTACAGAGGGAGGGCAGTGTACAGAGGGAGAGGGAGGGCAGTGTACAGAGGGACAGGGAGGGCAGTGTACAGAGGGAGAGGGACAGCAAGGGCAGTGTACACAGGGAGAGGGACAGGGAGGGCAGCGTACAGAGGGAGAGGGAGGGCAGTGTACAGAGGGAGAGGGAGGGCAGTGTACAGAGGGAGAGGGAGGGCAGGGTACAGAGGGAGAGGGAGGGCAGTGTACAGAGGGAGAGGGAGGGCAGCGTACAGAGGGGAGGGCAGTGTACAGAGGAAGAGGGAGGGCAGTGTACAGAGGGACAGGGGGACAGTGTACAGAGGGACAGGGAAGGAGAAGCAGACTGTGTATGTGTGCACACAAAGTCTAGTAAAAGGCTAGGTGAGTCCAGTGAAAAGGGGGATGTGAGTATATGTTTATGGACATATATAGGCCCAGATTGCATGTGCGCAGTAACTCTGAGGACTGGCCCTTTGAGTGTAGTCAGCGGAGGGAATACGCTATATGTGTGCTATGCCTGGGGGGGGGCAATCTTGTGTGTGTGAGTCTGTGTAGCAAGATCAAGGGATAGGTTGCAGGAGTGTGATAAAAGTAAGGCAATACATACGTGTAATCACCATTATTAGGCAGTCACATTTGCGTGCAGGGATTTTGAACAGATCAGAATTAGCAGAGGGCAAGAGCACAGAGAGTTATAGAGAGGAATAGAAACTGAGCAGACAAGGCTGACAAGCAGTTAAAAGGGTCGTAGAGCCAAAGCCAGTGCATATGTTTGTAAAACACAAACACATTTTAGATACTGATAATTAAACAATCTTTTGAGTAAATAAAAACAAAACTTTTATTAAAAAGGGTACACTGAAAATTTCAGAAAACCGCATCAGCAGGAAGACGGCACCCCAGAATAAGCAAATCATAGAGCAGAAGACAGAACCCAGGGATATGAAGCAGGCAGTGTATAGAGAGAGAGGGAGGGCAGTGTACAGAGGGAGAGGGAGGGCAGTGTACAGAGGGACAGGGAGGGCAGTGTACAGAGGGAGAGGGATAGGGAGGGCAGTGTACAGAGGGAGAGCAGTGTACAGAGGGAGAGGGAGGGCAGTGTACAGAGGGAGAGGGAGGGCAGTGTACAGAGGGACAGGGAGGGCAGTGTACAGAGGGACAGGGAGGGCAGTGTACAGAGGGAGAGGGAGGGCAGTGTACAGAGGGAGAGGGAGGGCAGTGTACAGATTGACAGGGAGGGCAGTGTACAGAGGGAGAGGGACAGGGAGGGCAGTGTACAGAGGGAGAGGGACAGGGAGGGCAGTGTACAGAGGGAGAGGGACAGGGAGGGCAGCGTACAGAGGGAGAGATACAGGGAGGGCAGCGTACAGAGGGAGAGATACAGGGAGGGCAGCGTACAGAGGGAGAGGGACAGGGAGGGCAGCGTACAGAGGGAGAGGGACAGGGAGGGCAGCGTACAGAGGGAGAGGGACAGGGAGGGCAGCGTACAGAGGGAGAGGGACAGGGAGGGCAGCGTACAGAGGGAGAGGGACAGGGAGGGCAGCGTACAGAGGGAGAGGGACAGCGAGGGCAGCGTACAGAGGGAGAGGGACAGGGAGGGCAGCGTACAGAGGGAGAGGGACAGGGAGGGCAGCGTACAGAGGGAGAGGGACAGGGAGGGCAGATACAGAGGGACAGGGAGGGCAGTGTACAGAGGGAGAGGGACAGGGAGGGCAGTGTACAGAGGGACAGAGAGGGCAGCGTACAGAGGGAGAGGGTCAAGGAGGGCAGCGTGCAGAGGGAGAGGAACAGGGAGGGCAGCTTACAGAGGGAGAGGGACAGGAAGGGCAGAGGGAGAGGGACAGGGAGGGCAGAGGGAGAGGGACAGGGAGGACAGCGTACAGAGGGAGAGTGACAGGGAGGGCAGAGGGAGAGGGTCAGGGAGGGCAGCTTACAGAAGGAGGGCAGTGTACAGAGGGGCAGGGAGGGCAGTGTACAGAGGGAGAGGGAGGGCAGTGTACAGAGGGAGGACAGTGTACAGAGGGAGAGGGAGGGCAGTGTACAGAGGGAGAGGGAGGGCAGTGTACAGAGGGAGAGGGAGGGCAGTGTACAGAGGGAGGCAGTGTAACAAAGGGAGAGGGAGGGCAGTGTACAAAGGGAGAGGGAGGGCAGTGTACAGAGGGAGGCAGTGTACAGAGGGAGAGGGGAGGGCACTGTACAGAGGGGAGAGGGAGGGCAGTGTACAGAGGGAGAGGGAGGGCAGTGTACAGAGGGACAGGGAGGGCAGTGTACAGAGGGAGAGGGACAGGGAGGGCAGCGTACAGAGGGAGAGGGAGGGCAGTGTACAAAGGGAGAAGGAGGGCAGTGTACAGAGGGAGAGGGAGGGCAGTGTACAGAGGGAGAGGGAGGGCAGTGTACAGAGGGAGAGGGAGGGCAGTGTACAGAGGGAGAGGGATAGGGAGGGCAGTGTACAGAGGGAGAGGGAGGGCAGTGTACAGAGGGAGAGGGAGAGGGAGGGCAGTGTACAGAGGGACAGGGAGGGCAGTGTACAGAGGGACAGGGAGGGCAGTGTACAGAGGGAGAGGGACAGGGAGGGCAGTGTACAGAGGGAGAGGGACAGGGAGGGCAGTGTACAGAGGGAGAGATACAGGGAGGGCAGTGTACAGAGGGAGAGGGACAGGGAGGGCAGTGTACAGAGGGAGAGGGACAGGGAGGGCAGCGTACAGAGGGAGAGGGACAGGGAGGGCAGCGTACAGAGGGAGAGGGACAGGGAGGGCAGCGTACAGAGGGAGAGGGACAGGGAGGGCAGCGTATAGAGGGACAGGGAGGGCAGCGTACAGAGGGAGAGGGACAGGGAGGGCAGCGTACAGAGGGAGAGGGACAGGGAGGGCAGCGTACAGAGGGAGAGGGACAGGGAGGGCAGTGTACAGAGGGAGAGGGACAGGGAGGGCAGCGTACAGAGGGAGGGGGACAGGCAGGGCAGCGTACAGAGGGAGAGGGACAGGGAGGGCAGCGTACAGAGGGAGAGGGACAGGGAGGGCAGTGTACAGAGGGAGAGGGACAGGGAGGGCAGTGTACAGAGGGACAGGGAGGGCAGCGTACAGAGGGAGAGGGTCAAGGAGGGCAGCGTGCAGAGGGAGAGGAACAGGGAGGGCAGCTTACAGAGGGAGAGGGACAGGAAGGGCAGAGGGAGAGGGACAGGGAGGGCAGAGGGAGAGGGACAGGGAGGACAGCGTACAGAGGGAGAGTGACAGGGAGGGCAGAGGGAGAGGGTCAGGGAGGGCAGCTTACAGAGGGAGGGCAGTGTACAGAGGGGCAGGGAGGGCAGTGTACAGAGGGGCAGGGAGGGCAGTTTACAGAGGGGCAGGGAGGGCAGTGTACAAAGGGAGAGGGAGGGCAGTGTACAGAGGGAGAGGGAGGGCAGTGTACAGAGGGAGGACAGTGTACAAAGGGAGAGGGAGGGCAGTGTACAGAGGGAGAGGGAGGGCAGTGTACAAAGGGAGAGGGAGGGCAGTGTACAGAGGGAGAGGGAGGGCAGTGTACAGAGGGGCGAGGGAGGGCAGTGTACAGAGGGAGAGGGAGGGCAGTGTACAAAGGGAGAGGGAGGGCAGTGTACAAAGGGAGAGGGAGGGCAGTGTACAGAGGGAGGTAGTGTACAGAGGGAGAGGGAGGGCATTGTACAGAGGGAGAGGGAGGGCAGTGTACAGAGGGACAGGGAGGGCAGTGTACAGAGGGACAGGGGGGACAGTGTACAGAGGGACAGGGAGGACAGTGTACAGAGGGACAGGGAGGACAGTGTACAGAGGGACAGGGAGGACAGTGTACAGAGGGACAGGGAGGGCAGTGTACAGAGGGACAGGGAGGGCAGTGTACAGAGGGGCAGGGAGGGCAGTGTACAGAGGGGCAGGGAGGGCAGTGTACAGAGGGAGAGGGGCAGGGAAGGCAGTGTATAGAGGGAGACGGGGGGAAATGTACAGAGGGGAGAGGAAGGGCAGTGTACAGAGGGAGGGCAGTGTACAGAGGGAGAGGGAGGGCAGTGTACAGAGGAGGAGGGGGAGGGGCAGTGTACAGAGGGAGGGCAGTGTACAGAGGGAGAGGAAGAGCAGTGTACAGAGGGAGAGGGAGGGCAGTGTACAGAGGGAGAGGGAGGGCAGTGTACAGAGGGAGAGGGAGGGCAGTGTACAGAGGGAGAGGGAGGACAGTGTACAGAGGGAGAGGGAGAGCAGTGTACAGAGGGAGGACAGTGTACATAGGGAGAGCAGTGTACATAGGGAGAGCAGTGTACAGAGGGAGGGCAGTGTACAGAGGGAGAGGGGCAGTGTACAGAGGGAGAGGGGCAGGGAGGGCAGTGTACAGAGGGAGAGGGAGGGACAGAGGGGACAGTAAAGAGGGAGAGGAACAGGGAGGAGAGTACGGTACAGAGAGGAGCTCATATTGAGCATGGCACAGATAGATAGCTCAGTGTATACAGAGAATGAGAGGGGGTTCCAGGAAGGAGAGTCTCATAGAGATAAAAGTACAGGATGCAGAGAGAGAAAGAAATACAGCAAGACAATCATATACAGAGGAAAGTACAGAGAAAACAAGACCAGGATGCAGGAGCAGAACGGCACAGAGAGCAGTGTGCACATGACGCAGGACTGGGTGAAGAAGAAGCAGGATGCTTTAAGAGCTGAATAGTTCATATCAGAAGTCAAATGACCAAGGACAAATCTAGAAAGAGGAAACAAGAAAAACAGTGAATCAGGAAAAAACAAAAAATGAGCTAATGAAGTAATCACTTCACTGTTCAGCCACAAGACCCACTAATACTGCTGTCCAAAAGTTACCCTAAATCTTACTACAAGCCTGACAAGGTCCTTTTATGTTGACTGTTAAGGAGAGTCACTGTCCAAGGTGCTAAAATATTGACCAACAAATGGAAGGTGTGAGGTGTCAATAAAATTGCAGTGAGCAGGCACAGATCTGTGTCTATGGGGAACATTTAGGGCCTTAGCTTAATTATCAGAAGAATGGATCCTGCTCACCTTTTTTAGTTGGGTTTCAAGTGAGCTTCATCAGCTGAAGAGCGTCCTGACGTTTTCCAAGGTAAACCCCAATATGGACAGAACAGAGCATCAAAGATTCCTAGTATGGCCAGAATGAAGGCCCAGTGAACAGAGCAGCCCCCAGCTGGTACCTGTCTGAGCGATAACCACACAGGGGACGGATAGCAGGGAATCCCACCCATCAGGGAACAGGAGGCAGCCGAGGTCGCTGACAGGAGGCTGAGATAGAGAATTAAGCTGAAATACACATCACAAACACCCTTCCTTACCCTCCTCCCTACCAATCATTGGCTTTTAATTTACCAGCACTCAGCTGCAGCCAGGCACACAGCTTGAAAACAGTCCCCAGAGTGACAGAACCAAAGGAGAGCAAGACAGCCCAGGGCTAAGCAGGACCAGCAGCAAGGCAACATATCAATAAATCCAGGCCGCAGCCTGGAATGGGGGGAGAGCCTGCAGTGGCTCAGATGGCCCCCTACATTCTGGGCCCCATTCTGACTCCTCACACACCTCATAGAGGCCAAACTGTCCTTTGCCCTCGCCACCTAAAATCCAGGCTGGCTGCAGCAGAACCACAAACTCTAAGACTCCAAGGAATAGAGTGCAGGAACCCCAAAGGGCTGTGATTGCTCGATCCATCTGGACAAAGTCTGTGTTGTACAATGAAGCATGAGCAGGAGTCTCCATAGGGTCACCTAGAAGGAGAACAACACATTATACTGCAAGCTTGTTGACAAAGTCACCACACATATTTATATACTGTCCATTACAATCACTGCACACATACATACAGCCTTGCAGGCTACTGTCAACAACAAAAAACACTGCTGTAGCAATCAATTAAACACACGTGCACACTGCTTTAGAAATCACTGAACACACATGCACACAAACACTACACACATCCATGCAAACACTGAACACACATGCACACACACACTACACACATCCATGCAAACACTGAACACACATGACATCTATGACATCAAGTCATTACACAAATACATATAGCCTGCCCCTATACCGTCCTATCACTGCACACAACACTGTGCCTCTTCTAATATAACAAACACACACAGTGTTCTTCTAGTCACTGCACACAAATCCTATGGTATACTGTCACACACACACACCCTGTCTGCTCCAGTCACTACACACACACAGCTTGACCACTCAGGTCATTACACACACAGACTATTCCGTACAGTCACTACACACAGCTAGACCACTCAGGTCATTACACACAGCCTATTCCGTACAGTCACTACACACAGCTAGACCACTCAGGTCATTAACACACACAGCCTATTCCGTACAGTCACTACACATCAGCCTGACCACTCAGGTCATTACACACACAGCCTATTCCGTACAGTCACTACACACAGCTTGACCACTCAGGTCATTACACACATAGCCTATTCCGTACAGTCACTACACACAGCTTGACCACTCAGGTCATTACACACACAGACTATTCCGTACAGTCACTACACACAGGCACACAGCTTGACCACTCAGGTCATTACACACACAGACTGATTCCGTACAGTCACTACACACAGGCACACAGCTTGACCACTCAGGTCATTACACACACAGACTATTCCGTACAGTCACTACACACAGCTAGACCACTCAGGTCATTAAACACACAGCCTATTGTGTACAGTCACTACACACAGCTTGACCACTCAGGTCATTACACACACAGCCTATTGTGTACAGTCACTACACACAGCTTGACCACTCAGGTCATTACACACACAGCCTATTGTGTACAGTCACTACACACAGCTTGACCACTCAGGGTCATTACACACACAGCCTATTCCGTACAGTCACTACACACAGCTTGACCACTCAGGTCATTACACACACAGCCTACTGTGTACAGTCACTACACACAGCCTGACAACTCAGGTCAATACACACACAGCCTATTCCCGTACAGTCACTACACACAGCTTGACCACTCAGTCATTACACACACAGCCTATTCCGTACAGTCACTACACACAGCTTGACCACTCAGGTCATTACACACACAGACTATTCCGTACAGTCACTACACACAGCTTGACCACTCAGGTCATTACACACACAGCCTATTGCGTACAGTCACTACACACAGCTTGGACCACTCAGGTCATTACACACACAGCCTATTCCGTACAGTCACTACACACAGCTTGACCACTCAGGTCATTACACACACAGACTATTCCGTACAGTCACTACACACAGCCTGACCACTCAGGTCATTACACACACAGACTATTTCGTACAGTCACTACACACAGCTTGACCACTCAGGTCATTACACACACAGACTATTCCGTACAGTCACTACACACAGCTAGACCACTCAGGTCATTACACACACAGCCTATTGCGTACAGTCATCTACACACAGCTTGACCACTCAGGTCATTACACACACAGCCCTATTCCGTACAGTCACTACACACAGCTAGACCACTCAGGTCATTACACACACAGCCTATTCCGTACAGTCACTACACACAGCTAGACCACTCAGGTCATTACACACACAGCCTATTCCGTACAGTCACTACACACAGCTTGACCACTCAGGTCATTACACACACAGACTATTCCGTACAGTCACTACACACAGCTAGACCACTCAGGTCATTACACACAGCCTATTGCGTACAGTCACTACACACAGCTTGACCACTCAGGTCATTACACACACAGCCTATTCCGTACAGTCACTACACACAGCCTGACCACTCAGGTCATTACACACACAGCCTATTGCGTACAGTCACTACACACAGCTAGACCACTCAGGTCATTACACACAGCCTATTCCGTTACAGTCACTACACACAGCTTGACCACTCTGGTCATTACACACACTGCCTATTGTGTACAGTCACTACACACAGCTTGACACTCAGGTCATTACACACACAGCCTATTGCGTACAGTCACTACACACAGCTAGACCACTCAGGTCATTACAACACAGGCCTATTCCGTACAGTCACTACACCAGCTAGACCACTCAGGTCATTACACACACAGACTATTCCGTACAGTCACTACACACAGCTTGACCACTCAGGTCATTACACACACAGGACTATTCCGTACAGTCCTACACACAGCCTGACCACTCAGGTCATTACACACACAGACTATTCCGTACAGGTCACTACACACAGCTAGACCACTCAGGTCCTTACACACAGCCTATTCCGTACAGTCACTACACACAGCTAGACCACTCAGGTCATTACACACACAGACTATTCGTACAGTCACTACACACAGCTGACCACTCAGGTCATTACACACAACAGACTATTCCGTACAGTCACTACACACAGCTTGACCACTCAGTCATTACACACAGTCTATTCCGTACAGTCACTACACACAGCCTGACAACTCAGGTCATTACACACACAGCCTATTGCGTACAGTCAATACATTCACTCATATACTTTCACCTCCAGTCTGTGCAAACAGAATATTCAACTCTAGTCACCGCACATACACAAGCTCTGCATTCACAGTACAACCAACACCATACATCTTTTTCTGCAGCTTACCCAGCTTGAGACATATGTCCAGCAGACAGCACTGTGCCTCTATACAATGTGTCAGTAACAAACGCAGGCTCCACCCTCCCCCCCCCCCTTCTGACACCAGTCCCTCCCCTTCTGCAGAGGCTCATATAATCCTCCCCCTTTGTAAATCCCATAAACCCACCTCTGCCAGGCTGTACAAAAATCACCACTCACAGCAATTTTGGTAAAACGTTTTGTATTATACAAAAATGAAGACAATGCTTAAATATTTTGATTGTTAAAATATTTTGAATGTTTAAATATTTTGAATTGTTTAAATATTTTGATGTTTAAATATTTTGAATGTTTAAATATTTTGAATGTTTAAAATATTGATTAAAGGGTTAACAGAGACACATTTAGAGCTGGACGGTACAATGTTTGATTGTTATAGTCTGAGCATCAGAGGTTGTCAGTATCTCATGATCACTAGATGTGTTTGTTCCGTTCTATAGAGATGGTCAGTTTTTCATCCATAGACGTTTTTGCCAGTCTTAACGAGCTTTGCAGTTAATCAGGCTGAAGCAAAGGATTCTGGATGGGACATCATATAATTGTCATTTCTTCACCAAATTTGTCATAATAGGCAGAACATTTAGCTGGGAGCAACACCTGAGAGGAGACACAAATGATATAAGATGCTATGACAATAGGACAATAGACAGAAGGCAAGAGGCAGGAAATAAAGGATTTAGTGAAATATTCATCAAGAGAAGACAGAAAAGAACACAGACGATATATAGTTAAACGGACATTAAAGTAAAAAATACACTTTCATTGTCAGATAGGCACATGTGCACTTCTATTAGCAAAACGTACATTGTTCTCTTTGTAGACCTTTGCTGAAAAGCATATCTAGGTAGGCTCAGGAGCAGTAATGAACTATTGGAGCTAGCGGTGATTGTTGGGACTACACACACATGCCTCTTGTCATTGGCTAACCAGATGTGTTCAGCTATATTCCAGTAGTGCACTGGTGCTCTGGATCTGACTTTATCTGTGTGTTAACCCATTGTAGTGGTTAAACACAGTTATATACAAGCATATAGTGAAATAAAATAATACTCTACATATTAGCACATTTTATTTTGCTATTTTATAACCTGTGGATGCTTTGGTGGTGGTTGGAATATGTAGGTCAATAAAAAAAAACGAAGGCGTTAGAAGGGGGGAGCTGTGGTTATTTGTGTGAGGTGGGAATAGGTGGTCTGGGCGTGTTGGTGGGGGATTGAGGTGTCTTTAGTATTCTCATAATAATTCTCACTTCAATTATTGATATTAGTAGTATCCCCCTTAAAGGGACACTGAAACCCAAAAATTTTCTTTTGTAATTCAGATAGAGTGTGCAATTTTAAGCAACTTCTAATTTACTCCTATTATCAATTTTTTATTCGTTCTCTTGCTGTCTTTATTTGAAAAAGAGAGGCATCTAAGCTTTTTTTGGGGATCAGAACTCTGGACAGCACTTTTTTTTATTGGTGAATGAATTATCCACCAATCAGCAAGGGACCAACCCAGGTTGTTCACCAAAAATGTGGCCGGCATCTAAACTTACATTCTTGCATTTTCAAATAAAGATACTAAGATGAATGAAGAAAATATATAATAGGAGTAAATTAGAAAAGTTGCTTAAAATTTCATGCTCAATCTGAATCACAAAAGAAATTTTTTGGGTACAGTGTCCCTTTAAGCATCTGTATTTAGGTTTATATTACTTGCTTTCAGGTGCTGTGGTTACTGAGAGTGTAGGAGAGGTTACTTCTGGTTGGCTTTTGTAAATGTTAAGATATTGGTCTTTATTCACTACTATAATTTAAGGGTTTACATTTCATTCTTGGCGCTGACTAGCAGGAAAAGGCTGTAGACATGAGATATATTGTGTTGACAGCTGTAAAGGCACAATAGATTGTATAGATCTGGGGCAAGATAAAGCTTTGTACTGGTTTACTTTTCTGTTTGGAAAATAAGTGCTTTGTTAGCAAAAGTATATATTGTCACACCCATTTTTATATTATATAATATAAATACAATGTAATCCGTCTTTGGGGTCCCTTGGGGAATGTTATCGATACTAATGACGTATGGTTTCTGGTGTCTGGATTGATAATTGTTAAACACAAACGCAAATAGATTACGAAGTCTTCTGTTAGCCTTAAAAAGCAGCGTTGAGAGGTCCCCAACGGTGCTTTTTAACGCACCGCCTGGTATTACAAGGTCTGGCGGTACTGGTGTACCGCTCACTTTTTTTTCAGCGATTTTAGCATACCGCAAATCCCCTTACGTCAATTGCGTTATCCTATCTTTTTAATGGTATTTTCCTAACGCCGGTATTACGATCGGCTTGAAAAAGTTAGCGGTACACCCTCTACCTCCAAGACTCCTACCGCATTTTAAAGTCAGTAGTTAAGAGTTTTATGGGCTAATGCAGTAACATAAAACTCTTAACTAAAGTGCTAAAAAGTACACTAACACCCATAAACTACCTATTAACCCCTAAACCGAGGCCCCCCCCCACATTGCAAACACTATAATAAAAATTTATTATAACCCCTAATCTGCCGACAGGACATCGCCGCCAACTGTAATAAATGTATTAACCCTAAACCGCTGCACTCCGCCTCGCAAACACTAGTTAAATTTTTATTAACCCTCTAATGTGCCGTGTCCCTAACATCACTGACACCTAACTACATTTATTAACCCCTAATCTGCCGCCCCCAACATCGCCGCTACTATATTAAATGTATTAACCCCTAAACCTAAGTCTAAACCTAACCCTAACCCCCCTACTTAAATATAAATTAAATACATCTAAATAAATTATTCCTATTTAAAACTAAATACTTACCTATAAAATAAACCCTAAGACAGCTACAATATAACTAATAGTTATATTGTAGCTATCTCAGGGTTTATTTTTATTTTACAGGCAACTTTGTATTTATTTTAACTAGGTACAATAGTTATTAAATAGTTATTAACTATTTAATAACAACCTAGCTAAAATAAGTACAAATTTACCTGTAAAATAAACCCTAACCTAAGTTACAATTACACCTAACACTACACTATAATTAAATGAATTACATAAAAACAGAATTTATGCTTACCTGATAAATTACTTTCTCTTGCGGTGTATCCAGTCCACGGATTCATCCTTTACTTGTGGGATATTCTCATTCCCTACAGGAAGTGGCAAAGAGAGCACACAGCAGAGCTGTCCATATAGCTCCCCCTCTAGCTCCACCCCCCAGTCATTCGACCAAAGGTTAGGAAGAAAAAGGAGAAACCATAGGGTGCAGTGGGGACTGTAGTTTAAACAAAAAAATTGTTCCTGACTTAAATGCCAGGGCGGGCCGTGGACTGGATAAACCGCAAGAGAAAGTAATTTATCAGGTAAGCATCAATTCTGTTTTCTCTTGCAAGGTGTATCCAGTCCACGGATTTATCCTTTACTTGTGGGATACCAATACCAAAGCTTTAGGACACGGATGAAGGGAGGGAACCAGACAGGTACCTTAAACGGAAGGCACCACTGCTTGTAAAACCTTTCTCCCAAAAATAGCCTCCGAAGAAGCAAAAGTATTGAATTTGTAAAATTTGGCAAAAGTATGCAGTGAAGACCAAGTCGCTGCCTTACAAATCTGTTCAACAGAAGCCTCATTTTTGAAAGCCCATGTGGAAGCCACTGCTCTGGTAGAATGAGCAGTAATTCTTTCAGGAGGCTGCTGGCCAGCAGTCTCATAGGCCAAACGAATGATGCTTTTCAGCCAAAAGGAAAGAGAGGTAGCAGTCGCTTTCTGACCTCTCCTCTTACCAGAATAGATAACAAACAAGGAAGATGTTTGTCTAAAATCCTTAGTTGCTTGTAAATAGAACTTTAGAGTACGAATTACATCAAGATTGTGTAAAAGACGTTCCTTCTTCGAAGATGGATTAGGACACAGAGAAGGAACAACTATTTCCTGGTTAATATTCTTGTTAGAAACAACTTTAGGAAGAAAACCAGGCTTGGTACGCAAAACTACCTTATCTGCGTGAAACAACATGTAAGGTGAATCACACTGTAAGGCAGATAATTCTGAAACTCTTCGGGCAGAAGAGATAGCTACCAAAAACAAAACTTTCCAAGATAACAACTTAATGTCTATGGAATGTAAAGTTTCAAACGGAACCCCTTGAAGAACTGAAAGAACTAGATTCAAACTCCATGGCGGAGCCACAGGTTTATAGACAGACTTGATTCTGACTAAAGCCTGAGCAAACGCTTGAACGTCTGGTACCTCTGCCAGACGCTTGTGTAACAGGATAGACAAAGCAGATATTTGTCCATTTAAGGAACTAGCTGACAATCCTTTCTCCAATCCTTCTTGGAGAAAGGACAATATCCTGGGAATCCTAATCTTACTCCATGAGTAACCTTTGGATTCACACCAACAAAGATATTTCCGCCATATCTTATGGTAGATTTTCCTGGTGACAGGCTTTCTAGCCTGAATCAGAGTATCTATAACTGACTCAGAGAACCCACGCTTTGATAGAATTAAGCGTTCAATCTCCAAGCAGTCAGACGTAGAGAAACTAAATTTGGATACTTGAACGGACCCTGTATTAGAACATCCTGCCTCATTGGCAGTGTCCATGGTGGGACAGATGACATGTCCACTAGGTCTGCATACCAAGTCCTGCGTGGCCACGCAGGCGCTATCAGAATCACCGAAGCCTTCTCCTGCTTGATTCTGGCGACCAGACGCGGGAGGAGAGGAAACGGTGGAAAAACATAAACCGGATTGAAGGACCAAGGCGCTGCTAGAGCATCTATCAATACCGCTTTGGGGTCCCGAGACCTGGACCCATAGAGAGGAAGTTTGGCGTTCTGACGGGACGCCATCAGATCCAATTCTGGAGTGCCCCATAGCTAAGTCAGCTGGGCAAATACCTCCGGGTGGAGTTCCCACTCCCCCGGGTGAAAAGTCTGACGACTTAGAAAATCCGCCTCCCAGTTGTCTACTCCTGGATGAGAATTGCTGAGAGATGGCAGGAGTGATCTCCACCCACCTGATATTTTGGTTACTTCTGTCATCGCTAGGGAACTCTTTGTTCCCCCTGATGATTGACATAAGCTACAGTCGTGATGTTGTCCGACTGAAATCTGATGAATTTGGCCGCAGCTAGTTGAGGCCATGCCTGAAGAGCGTTGAATATTGCCCTCAGTTCCAGAATGTTTATCGGGAGAAGCTTTTCTTCCGAGACCATAAGCCCTGAGCTTTCAGGGAGTCCCAGACCGCCCCAGCCTAACAGACTGGCGTCGGTCGTTACAATGATCCACTCTGGTCTGCGGAAACATATTCCCTGAGACAGGTGATCCTGAGACAACCACCAGAGAAGAGAATCTCTGGTCTCCTGGTCCACTGAATTTGAGGAGACAAATCTGCATAATCCTCATTCCACTGTTTGAGCATGCATAGTTGCAGTGGCCTGAGGTGTATCCGAGCAAAAGGGACTATGTCCATTGCCGCTAACCATTAATCCGATTGTCTCCATGCACTGAGCCACAGGATAGCCGGGGAATGGACTGAAGGAACTCGGCCAGTATTAAGAGTTTTAATTTTCTGACCTCCGTCAGAAATATTTTCATTTCTACAGAGTCTATTAGAGTCCCTAGGAAGGGAACCCTTGTGAGAGGGGAAAGGGGAATTCTTTTTGATGTTTCACCTTCACCCATGAGACCCCAGAAAAGGGCCAATACAATCTCCGTGTGAGACTTGGCTCTTTGGAAAAACGGCGCCTGAATTAAGATGTCGTCTAGGTAAGGCGCCACTGCTATGCCCCGCGGCCTTAGAACCGCCAGGAGGGACCCCTAGCACCTTTTGTGAAAATTCTGGGAGCAGTGGCTAAGCGAAAGGGAGAGCCACAAACTGTAATGCTTGTCCAGAAAAGTGAACCTGAGAAACTGGTGATGATTTTTGTGGATAGGAATGTGTAGGTATGCATTTTTAGATCCACGGTAGTCATATATTGGACCTTCCTGGATCATTGGTAAGATTGTCCGAATGGTCTCCATTTTGAATGATGGGACTCTTAGGAATCTTTTTAGAATTTTTAGATCCAGGGATGGGTCTGAAAGTTCCCCTCTTTTTTGGAACCACAAACAGGTTTGAGTAAAAACCCAGCCCTTGTTCATGATTGGTAAACTGGGTGGATCGACTCCCATTGTAAGTACATCTTATACACAGCGTAAAAACGCCTCTTTCTTTTGTCTGATCTGTAGACAGACGAGAAATGTGGAACCTCCCCCCTTGGAGAGGAGATCCTTGAATTCTAGAAGATATCCCTGGGATAACAATATCTAATGCCCAAGGATCGTGTACATCTCTTACCCAGGCCTGAGGCGAAGAGAGAGAGTCTTGCTGCCCTGCTAGATCCGGTCTCGGATCGGGGGTTACCCCTTCATGCTGTCTTGTTGGCAGCTGCAGGCTTCTTGGCCTGTTTACCCTTATTCCAGCCCTGGTAAGTTTTCCAGGTTGTCTTGGGCTGTGAAGCGTTACCCTCTTTGCTTTGCAGCCGGAGAGGATGAAGCGGGGCCGTTCCTGAAATTACGAAAGGAACGAAAATTAGCTTTGTTCTCTAACACCACATTCACTTTACCCTCCAAGAGAGAGGACCCTAGTGCTTAGAGCCGGCAAAGAGAATGACTGGGGGGGTGGAGCTAGAGGGGAGCTATATGGACAGCTCTGGCTGTGTGCTCTCTTTGCCCACTTCCTGTAGGGAATGGAGAATATCCCACAAGGTAAAGGATGAATCCGTGGACTGGGATACACTTGCAAGAGAAATACCTACAATTAATTACAATTAAATTAAATAAACTAAATACGAAAACAACAAACACTAAATTACAGAATAAAATAAAAAAGAAATTACAAATTTTTAAACTAATTACACCTAATCTAATCCCCCTAATAAAATAAAAAGCCCCCCCCCCCCAAAAAAAAAAAATCCTAACCCTATACTAAAATTACAAATAGCCTTAAAAGGGTCTTTTGGTGCGGGGCATTGCCCAAAAGTAATTAACGTCTTTTACCTGTAAAAAAAATACAATACCCCCCCCAACATTAAAACCCCCACCCACACCAACACACCCCAACCCTACTCTAAAACCGACCCAATCCCCCCTTAATAAAACCTAAAACTAACCCCCCTGAAGATCACCCTACCTTGAGCCGTCTTTCACCAGCCCGGCACAGTGGACCTCCAGAGGGGGCAGAAGTCTTCATCCGATCCGGCCAGAAGAGGACATCCAGACTGGCAAAAGTCATCATCCAGCGGGCCTATCTTCTATCTTCTTCCATCCCGGAGCGGAGGGGGGGTCCATCTTGAAGAAATCCGGACGCGAGGCATCCTCTTCCATCTGACGGCAACTGAAGAATGAAGGGGGGGGGTTTCCTTTAAGTGACGTCATCCAAGATGGCGTCCCTTCACTTCCGATTGGCTGATAAAATCCTATCAGCCAATCGGAATTAAGTAGGAAAAAATCCTATTGGCTGATGCAATCAGCAATAGAATTGAGCTCACATTGGGGAGCGGAGCTAGTCGTGAAGAGTTAGGGACGTGTTTGCTAGCAGCTCTGTTCTAGAGGATATAATGTTCTTAATAATTTGCAACTAAACTCGTAAATTTCTATTTACTTTTTGCTCTCACCTACAGTTTGAGCGTTTAAGACCCTCTGAGAGGGTTTATTGGACCTTATACCTGTAATTTTATACCACCTTCACTAGCTGTCCTGTGACTAATTGTAGCAGTGGAGGTTCCTGCTCTCCGGAGGGTCGGAGCCCCCGCTCCGGAGACCTAACAGCACTACCTCCTAAGCAGGAATACCCTGGAGGCATCATCTCTAAGATAGCCAGTGGAGACAATCTGGCCCTGCAGGGCGAACATCATAGTACTCACCGCCCCTTATAAACTATGCCCCACGGCTACCCGTACCCGTAACCCACATCCTGCACCGGAGGGCCGGGGATCCGCTCCGGAGCACTTACCACTCTGGGTGGTCATTAGGTATCTGGCTCATACAGCGGTATCACACGGCGGTCCCCCTTACCGGCACCCCCACGTGGGAAGAAGAGATTACCGCACCAGGATTGACGGCTCTTCTAGAGCCCTGTGGATATTTAAAGGCCTGTCTGTGCTGAAAAAAAGACATTGGGAGGCTATCTGGGGCATTGAGAGTCCAGCCCTGCTCTATGTGCGCTGAATATTAACTTGCTCCAAAGGGAATATTTAAAAAGGCGTGAACGGTCGCCATTTTGGGCCTACTTGCCTCTCTCCCATACCGGCTTCCTCGGCACTGAAGTTTTCTACTAAGCGGCGATAAAGAAGTTTCCGGCAATCCCCTCCATCTGCCTTGGCCCATCACGGAGCTGTCAGAGAACTGCACTGGTAGCCTGGGAGGTTAACTGGCCCCTGAGAGGGATCAACATCCTTTCACCCGGCCTGCTCCAGATGCTCCTTCTTCTCTTCCTGCTCCTGGGATTGAGCCGAGGACTCTTTTCAAGGGGTGAGTGGATCCGGCTGAGGAGCGAGTCGCCTGATTACCCCCCTGGATTTGGTGAGACACCAATCTTGCACAGTATCACATTAGAGGGGCAGTAGGAGGCCCACACACCTTTATAACCTTACACTCTGTTTGAGACTAAGTTCTTCTGGGAGAAAAGTTGGGTCACAACCCTTCTCTGATCTGGCAACTTTGGGCTCTGGAACAACAATTGGGGCCTACATTCGTGTCACTCTGAGGCCTAATCCTTTTTTAAGTTATACCCACAAAAAAATAATAAATACCCAGCCCTGTGCCCTGGACGAATTTGTGCCATCTCAGGCTCACATACAGCTCTGAACACAGGCTTATTTGCTGCAAGGTCCTTTCTGGGCCCAACTTAGGACCACGTCCCTTCAGTCAATGTCCATGATTAACTGATCCCTATTGTAAATCTGCCAATTCCTCCCTGAGTGAAGTGGACTTTCCACTGTTCTAGAGTGCAAACCACAGATTTACTAAGCAATATAGAATAATCATGTGTATCTGTAATATCTTTGCAGGACAGCCCCTTATTTTATTTTTTTGCCAAGCTTTTTTTCCAAGCAAAATCTGGGACTGAGAAGGTTTAATCATATAAATAACCTCTGCATTGTGAGTGCTGCTGCGTCAGCCTAATTGTTCTTAGATGTTCTTATGCCTAACATTGTTCTTGCTTTCACAGGGTACCTAGTACATAACTTACATATCTGTATAGGGCCTTGATAGCTTGTTTTTGTTATGGTATGTATTGAAACTGTATTTCTGCATTGTGATTGTGGGCCTATAGGTGTAACATCTGTGCGGGTTACCCCTCACCTTCCCGCTCCCCGTCCAGCTTGTTTATTTTCTTTTTTGCCTGCTGCATCAGCTTATGTATCTCTGCTGCCTAGACACAGAGTGGAGTGCACTTATGTATGTTAACTTAATTCAGTCAGCCCTCACGGGCATAAGACTCCCATTTTTAAAGCTAACCCAAGTTAATTCTCTGTAACAAGTAATATTATAAGTATATAATCTGTGTGTTTAACCCTCACCTTCCCGCTCCCGCCCAGCTTGTCTGGGTGGGTCACTTCCCATTCCCATCTCCCTTCCTTCGGGTTGCATCCCCATGTTCCTAAGGTGGGGGTTTGGTTCTAGGGCGTTAAGTGCTGCTTTGACCTCATTGCCTACCCTCTTGGTCTGCATATCACTAGACACAGTGTTATTCTTAACTTATGAGTCCGGATCTTTCTTGCTACCACATCAGCCGTTTCATCCAATTGGCCCTTCCTGGGCACCCTATGAGGAGTTTTTTTTTCTCCTCTTCTGATGTGGTAAGTGGAAAGATGATATGGCTGGGGCGGTTGACCCATCTTAGCAATTTATACATAATGGTGCTTAGCTCATGCTTTACTAAATGTCCTAAACCTGTAATCAAATGCGTATCTGATTATTTCATAGGATTCTGGGGGCCCTAATCTGTTTATTTTGAAAGTGTATGTTGTTATTCTCTGGTCTTGAGGTATCAGCTTTATTAAAGGTTAAAAATGCCGCACACTGCTAGGAGACAGTCTAAACCTTAGAACAAAGCTAAGAAGACAGTCCTAGACCCACTTTCTCTTCCAACTTCCAGAGCACCGTCTCAATCGGTTTCTAGCCATGCTGACCAGGAACTCCCAGGGACGGCGATTCGAAATCTAGTGTCAATTCCTGTGTGAACCTCTCCTAAATATATTACGGTGACAACTGTGCAGGAAACTGCTAGCTGCACAGAACCTTATCAATCACCCAAGAAATTCAATTGCAGCTCGGCTGAGCTTCGGAAGGACATTTCTGAGATTGGGGATCGGGGTTGACACTTTGGAACGCAAGCAAGACGACCTAACCACTGACCATACTAATCCCCTGCGTACTCTGAATCCACTGCTGATCGATATCACACAAATGGAATACAAATTAGCGGATCTGGGAAGATAGATCACGCCGCAGCAATATTCGGCTTTTCGAGGTATCCCAGAGGCTATCTTACCCTGCTGGACTTACAGATATTCCTATCAGAGCTGTTTCGGGAACTACTGGAACATTTACTATGACCTCCCAACACTCTAGAGCGCTGCCACAGAGCCCTAAGGCCCAGATCACTCGCATCTGATAAGCCTAGAGACGTTGTTGTCTGTTTCCACAACTACAGCCTAAAGATCAAATTATGCAAGCAGCCTCCGTAAGCCTTCCCTCCCTGAAAAGTTTAAGAACATCCATTATTACAGACTTGTCTCAACACACACTTCAACAAAGGAGGACTGCTTTCTCCAATTACAGAGGGTCCTACGACGGGATAACAAAAAATATAGATGCGGCTTCCCAACCAGAATTCTCATCACAAAAGATAACCACTCACATACAGTGGCAAAATCTCAATCAATTGCTTCACACTTCTTGAGTCCTGGGGTCTGCGCCCACCTACAAATAACCCCCAACCTTCCTCCTCTCAGTCAAGCTTAGAGCTTCAGCTCCTGAGTGGCAAGTTAAAGAGCAGAGACCCAAAACGGTAAAAACATCTGACCCCCCCTCAGGAAGGGGGTTCACTAAATGTCCATGCTTACGGATTCTGAGATTATTGACTGGGTCCTCAGATATAAGATGAGTACCTATCTCTTCCTATTTATGTTATATTGGATGCTGTTAATCCTGATTGTTCAGATTTGGTACTGCATTAGTGGTAAAAGGTATTAGAAGTTAAGTTTCAGGTTATTTTATTTTATTTAAATACTGCTAATTGTATTTTTCAACTGTTTAATGTTATCCATGTTTTTGGTCAAACCGCCCCAGTCTTTCTATTAGGTCCGGGTAAACTCCCCCCCCCCCCACTGTAGCCCTTATGCGTGGGCTTACCTTGGTGAGACTATTTCCACCACATTAACTATTAACTTATTATGTAAACCTACATTTCATCTTACTTGTACTTATTCTTTCTTTTCCCCTCTCTCCCTACTCCCGTTTTCAGGCTCTTGGCACAATGGTTCTCACCATTTCACCCAAATGGCTAACAGAGACACTTTAAAGTTTATTACACATAATGTGAGAGGATTACATTTTCCTCGTAAGCGTAGTGTCTTCCTCAGATCCCTCAAGCATTTAAACCCTGATGTTGTCTTCCTTCAGGAGACATACTGGAAGTTGGGTGACATTCCCTCACTTTTGTTCTAAACAATACACTACCCTAATCCTCGCTCCTTACACTACTAAAGCCAGAGTGTCGCCATCCTCATACACAAAATGTCTGGCATGCGGAAATCACCTCTCAAGAAATTGATCCCCCAAGCTAGATACATTATTCTTAACTGTAGGACTCAATCAATGTATGCACACGCTAGTCTCGTTTACACCTCCCTAATTCAGGCCCATATAAATACCATACATAAAATTTTAAAGACAGTTGGATAAGTACAAGGCAAGTAGAGTCATCATGGGGGGACGGACTTTAACCCTTCTTTGGGATCCCCTGATAGATAAAAAAACCTAACAAAACAAATCCTAAATTCCATAGGTTGGATACTCTTTCACACAAATTCAGGTCCCTCATGTCTGCATTCAGATACTTCGATTTGTGGCGAGCGTTTCATATAACGGGACAGGGATTTCACACACTTTTCTGCCCCTCATCTAACCTACATTAGACTAGACTACATTGTTAGCCAATCAAAAACCCTAGATAATGTTAAGGACACTAATATTCATGCATGTCCATGGGTCTGATCATGACCAACGTGCCGCATCACCAGTCTATAATTCCATTGCTTCACCTTACCCACCACCAACCATGGTCAATGCCACACACCTATACCTAGCTGATATCCCCTTCCGACAGGAACTAGGGAAAGGATTTAAGAAGAGCTAATTACATTAAAATGATACTCAAGCTGTAGCGGATGGATTCCCTCTGGGGGGCTATCAAAAGCCCTCAATTAGAGGATTATATAATAAGAAAGCAGGCCATACTTAGGGAAGGCCCAGGGGTTGCCCCTTTCACAAGCCTTTAGCAAACTCACTGAATTGGAGAAACTCAACGCCTAAACACTTCCCCAGCACACTCCCACTGCAATAAAAGGACCTAAAAGCTTATATTTGTACCCTACGAATTAAAACGGACACAACAGCAGCTGCTGAAACTCAGACAATTATTTTATTATAAAGGAAATAAAGCAGACACTATGCTAGCTATAAGCTCAGACATATAGAAAGCGCCTCCCGAATACAATTCCTAAAACATAACGGATGATCCTCCACTCAGCCCAATCTGATAGGGGTCTATGGTTTGCCTCTTATTATGAGGAGCTTTACAACATCCGGTCCCTCAGAATCCCCTACCCGCCACCCGCACTATCCTCTATCCAGCAGACCCTCAAAAACCTTAAGCTCCCCACTCTGTCAGATGAACAACGGGACTCTCTTAAAGTACCAATATCTATGCTTGAAATTAAACGAGTAATCAACTCATTAAAACCCGCTTAGGCCCCCGGCCCAGACGGATTCCCTGTGTTATTTTATAAAACTTATAAAACAGAGCTTATTCCCATCCTTCATAGATTTTTTTCAATACTCTGGTTCCGAGGTTCCTTTAAAAAAAAGAGTTCCTCGAAGCGAGCCATTATCACAATCCTAAACCCGGAAAGGATCCCTCTCTATGCCTCAGCTACCAGCCTATATCTCTAATAAATACTGATATAAAAATGTATTCAAAGATTTAAGCGGAATCGTATGGCGACTCTTTTACCTAGCTTAATTAATGAGGACCAGGTAGGTTTTATCCACAATCATGAAGGCCCTGATAATACTAGGCGCCTAACATTGTGATGGAAGTCACTAGAATGGGGAAGCCCTTCTCGGTTGTCTCTTTAGACTCCGAAAAGGCATTCGACCGGGTTCGCTGGAAGTATCTGTGGGAGGTTCTGGATGTCTTCAAGTTCCCGACAGAAACCCAATCCTGCATAAAGGCCTTATACTCGTGCCCAACGGCTAGGGTAAGGGGCATGGGATTTTGCTCAGAGTTTTTCCCCTTGACCAATGGGACAATACAGGGGTGCCCTCTGTCTCCCCTACTTTTTGCCCTTAGCTAACCCCTTGCCGAGCTCACACGGCAAGACTCCTCTATTTCAGGGATTACTTTACATGGTATCACTCATAAAATTGCTCTCTTCGCTGATGACATCACAATATTTACTTCTGCCCCTCAAACCACTATCCCAGCCCTCTTATCTCTGTTGAAATGAGTCGGAAACATGTCCTATTACAAGCTTAACACCTCAAAGACTGAGTACTATACCAAGGCTTCCATAGACTACACCAGACTCTTATGCAAACCTATGGGTTCACCTATAAGTCTGACAATAATAAACACTTAGGAATCTTTATCTCACCCGACAAAGCACAACTGATTTGAGACAATTATACCCCTCCTCTCTGAATTAAGATCCCTAACTACCAAATGGGACTATAAGTCAATTTCATGGTTGGGGAGGATTACGGCCCTTAAGATGTCGTTTTTACCAAAACTAACCTACCTTTTTAGGTGCTTGCCCATTAGACTCCACAATGTCTGCTGTTACAGTAGGTGGCGGGCTCTTGAGCAGGCATCTTTACCTAACCATATCCACTTACATGACTTAATTTGGATCCCCCCTCACTGTAGACGCGCCCTCAATATTGACAACAGTATAATAAAAGACTGCCTTAGTTCTTGGGATAAATTGAGACACTATCCAGGAGTCTCCCCCATCCCTCTCCTATTCATTCCTTTGCTGGCCTGTTGTTAGGTCTCCCCGATGTGCGCCCTAATGCGTGGTCCAATATGGGCCTCTCTGGTCTCCGACCTAAGGTCACCCCACCCTTCAGACACTTACTTACCCTTGACCCAACTCTCCGGCTCGCAGGTCGCTCCTCCCAGGCTCCGATTTGAATATACCCAAATTAAAAGTATATTGAGATCCTGGGGTTTTACACAATCAATTCCCCGCCCATTGACCACCTGGGAAACTATGTGGAAAGGGGCGGAAGAATCTGTAGACCCTTGACCCATTTTTACTGGCTTGTGGAGGGGGCAACCTCAGATGGCAAGGCTTCACATATCATCAAATTGGACATCCTACACGCACATTATCCTCAGCTCCTTTGGACTAGGGCCTTTGATCTCACAACTGATGGGTATGTATATGTGTATGTGTGTGTATGTGTATGTATGTGTATATGTGTGTGTATATATATATATATATGTGTATATATGTGTATGTATATATATTATATATATTATGTTATATGGGTAATTTGAATCTCATATTAAGCATATTGAGGGTAACTTTAAATCTTGTATTAAATGTTATAATGTCAGCATTCCACAAGTTGTCTTTTTGTATAAGTTGTAAAATATGTTTCTAATATAAGTTCCTCTCTACAAATGGATATGGGCATATTCCTGTTATGTGCTATAAACAACATTCTTATTTCCTGTGGGGCCCCCTTATGCAGATGTGAAGTTAACTACGTTTGTTTATATATTTCCTGTGACCCTCATGTAGTGACGTATACATCACTATAAATTCTTTGTGTGTTCTTCAAATAAACAGGACTTTTGTGAAAACACTCAGGTTGCATGTGTGTGTGATTTCAGTGGTCACCCCAGGGCCTGAAGAAAACGTGTGCCGCACCCTTATCAGAGCTCAGAGCAGAGCTAAGGAACAAAAGAAGTGACCCTACACAAACTGGCGTCAGAAGTGGGATGCAACAGGGAACTCTCGGAAGGGTGAGTTGAACAAAGAGTCTTTTTATTCTGACCTTTTTGCGTCTCTTACCACGAGACCCCTTAAGTTTCATTTTACATAGGAATAGTTGGGGAAGTATATATATGGTGAAGGTCTTTGGTAGATTCTAAAGAGGAATACGTAGATTTTTTTTGGTAAACACCAGGTTAAATATATATATGAATCTTTGGTAGATTCTAATCAAATTTTTGATTAAAAATAAAAAAAATAAAAAGGGAATAAGATTTCTTGGTAGAAATCAGGGTTATATAAAGTCTGGCTGAAGGGTTAAAACACACGTTTTTCTTACTGCTGGCTTTTGAAATATTGCTGTATGGCTAACATTGTTTTAAAGTTATAAGATAAATACTGCATTGTTTATATGAACTTCTTATGCTGCTTGTTTTTAAATATGCTGTATGGCAAATACTGTTTATTTGTATAAAGTGTTAAGGAAGGTAAAATACTGCTTATTGTTTAAAGTATTAAGAAAGTAAACTGTTGCTTATATGTATTGCTGTTTCTGAATGTTAGTTAAAATGCTACATTTTTTCTGGTGAAGGGTGACCTTTGACCTAGAGATAATTAATGCCAGAAACTACTGAAAGAATCAGCAAGTGATATTTTTTTTTCTTTCTCTTGTTGTAAACTTAAGCATTAAGCACAATAACTGGTAACGGAGTACAACCATTCTAGTTAATGTGTTTTTTTGCAAAAAGATTCAATAATTAATTGCTCTTAAAGGTAAAGGTATTGTATTTTTTATTTTTATTATTTTTTTAATTTTTTTTTTTTTTTTGTGTTGTAATATATTTTGTTATAAAAGTTTTAAAAGATAAGTTAGGAGTTGAGAATGGCAAATCCCAGTCTAAACAATTTCCATCACCTAAGCCAGGAGAAAAATGTAAAGATTATGTGGGAAAATATAGCAGATTGGGACAGAAGCTATGAGAAGCTCTGATCCATTCCCCAGAGAGGGGATAATGATACATTTTCATATGCATATGGTAAAAGGGTTGTGTCTAGGTGATGAAGAGGCATTTCCATGGTATAATGGTGATCCAAGATGGTTATATGGATTATATGAAAAAGGGTGGGGAAAATTGGCTGACTGTTGCTCCATACTGGAAATATATTGATATAGATGGGAATAAAAAGAAGGGTAAAAGTGAGAAGCCAAAGACAGAAAGCATATTCACCCCCCCCCTGCCCCATATAATGCCCCTCACCTACCTTTGCCATCATATAACAGACTATATCCTAGCCTCCCATCCCCCTAGGTGACATAGATCTAGAGACTATTGCTATTGCCTCTGCTCAGGTACCCCAGGAATGGACCTTGCAGCAGGACATTCTGTAACTCCCCGATACCAGGTCACTAAACCCCCAATTATGCCCAAAGCCCCGATTAAGGGTTGAACCAGTAACGACTTCCTACCCCCCTACAATAACCCCACAATATAAAAGAGGGGAATGAAGAAGTAGAGGAGGAGGAGGCAGCTGTACCAGAAGCTAGTATGCCATTTCTTACTGTGGGAGACCAATTAATTATTAAACCTTTGTCCCCGGGTGAATTAGGGAAATTACCAAGGGAGCCCCAAATCCCCGTCAACATCCATCAGCTTGTATTATGTATTTAAAAAGAATGTTACAAGGACAAAACATGACACAGACAGATATAAGAATTATTATATGATGCACTTCTAGACTATGACCCTGAATCAGGTTGGGAGTGGGGTAATGTAAAGAGTATTAGTAAATTGAGTCGAGATCCAACAATTAACTATGCCCTAAACACACGTGAAGGGACTTGATGAAATGTGGACAGAATTAAGTATAGAAATGCTTAGAATATGGAAGGATAAACAAAGTATGTCAATTGCACTAGCGTGCAAACAGAATACAAAGGAAACAGTAGTAGAATTTGTTAAGCGTTTTTTATAAATGCGGAAGGAAGAGGCTAGAATGAATCAGGAGATGCAATGGGCTCTCTGAAGGTCCAGACTTGCATTAGTAATATGCAACCTCAGCTTTCTTTGTTGGTGAAACAACTTGTCTCTGATTGGCCAGAGTTGACTCCAGCAGAATTCTTGAAAAGAATTCATGAAAAAGAAGGGGCAGGTTGTTTTGACATCAGGAAATAGAGGGAAAAAACGCTGCTTTTATCAAAAGCAGAGTTTACAACATTGTGATCCATTCCAGGCCAGGGAAAGGGATAATACAGGGAGTAATAGAATGTTTGTGAGAGGTAGAGGGAGAGCTAGAGGAAGAGCATAGAGGGAATTATACTTCAAACAGAACACATTGTTTTAACTGTGGGGAACAGGGACATTGGAAAAATGAATGCCCAAAACCCCCTAATAATTCTGGCCCCCCTTACAATCCCCGACAGTATAACAGACAGCCTTACATAGCCCTGCACCCATGGAGGCACCCCAAACACAAACATACAATGGCATAGGGGTGCCTAGAAGGTAGCACTCCAATTTTTCCAGTGGTGTCAACAAGTTATCATGAGCAACCGTACTTAGTCCTAGAAGTAGAGGAGAACCCCTACCATTTCTAGTAGACACAGGAGCTACATGCTCTGCCTTATGCTCAGATATGTATGATGGCATTACTGGAAAATCTGAACCTTCTCTAGGGATTAATGGAGTGCTGACTCAGACTCGCATCACACCGCCCGCTTGAAGTTAGGGGTACCCTGTACTGGCCAACAACTTTTGCACCCATTTCGTATTATAACTGGGTGTCCCCTTAACCTTTTGGGTCGTGATCTTATGGGTCCCCTTGGTTTGAAAAGTAGCTGTCACTAGACGAGGGGTGGGTTAGACGTGAGTCTAGGGTCCACTAACCTGTGTTTTTTTAATGACATATTGACAGATGTCCCATCCTCTGTATGGGCATCTTCAAAACTTGACGTTGGTTGTAGTTCAGTGTACCCCATATAAAGCCAGATTAAAACCTAATACTACTCCAGTGTTTATTAAACAATATCCATTGTCTAGAGAAAAGAAAGAAGGGATAAGAACCCATGATAGAGGAATTTCCTTAAACAAGGAATCCTCCGGCCAGTAGTTTCTCCCTATAATACCCCCATAAAATCCGATCCCAAAGAAAGACAATGAATATAGGTTAGTACAAGACCTAAGGCAATTAATGAAATAGTAATCCCAATTGCCCCAATAGTCCCCAGATGTGTACAACCTTACTCACAGCCATTCCACATGATGCCTGTATATTTACAGTCATTGATTTAGCTAACGCATTTTTTTTCAGTCCGATTGGACCCTGAGACACAGCTACTTATGTTTTTTTATTATGATGGGCGTCAGCTTACCTGGACACCGCCCCCCCTCAAGGCTATGTGGCCTCACCTGCGGTCTACCTCGCTGGTGCTCCAACGTACCTTGCGGTCCATGGACTCCCAGCCACGGTTCCGTCCTCCTTCAGTACGTCGATGACCTACTGTTGTGTAGTCCTAACCAGGAGGCTAATACAGTAGATACAATAAGTCTGTTAAAACACCTTGCTGCTGAAGGTCATAAAATAGCAAAACATAAGCTACAAGTAGGAGTGACAAAAGTGGATTACCTTGGTTTGTGCTTTCCCAAGGCCACCGGTCCATTAGTCCCAAACGAATCCAAGCGATTCAACAGATCCCCAAAGCCAGTTACTAGAAAGGACATGCTCACCTTTCTAGGTATGATTAATTATTGCAGACAATGGATTCCTGAGTGCTCCCATCATGATTCCATTCTAAGGCAAGCCACAAAAGGGGATAGCCCTGAACATATACAATGGACCACAGACATGACTAAATCCTACATAGCTCTGAAGACTAGCATTATTAGTGCCCCTTGCTTTAGGACTACCTGATTATTGTAAACCATATTCACTTGTATGCGAGGGACAATTGTAAAACCATGGCTGCTGTCTGTGCCCAAGAGCATGGTGGAGGCAATATGCGTCCCGTAGCTTTCTTTTCCAAAGTAGTTCCAATACCGGTACAAGGGATGCCGGCGTGTCTCCGAAGCATTGGCAGCTTGCGCCATGGCTGTAGAGATGGTTGAAACAATCACATTAGGCCATCCAATAGTACTACACACTAGTCACCAAGTTTTACATCTTGTAAAAAATGTCACTAACCCAACACATGACTTCTCAAGACTTTCTGGTTATGAATGTATATTACTGAATAATACAAATCTGACTATTAAATATAGTAGTGTATCCTCACGGGCCAACTCAAATACTTAGTGCCTTACTTACAGATCACCAGACTTTCCAACAGATCATGATTGTATAGAGGTAATACACCACATTACCACACCAAGACCTGACTTGATGGATAAACCTTTTGACCATGCTGATAATGTGTTTGTTGATGGTCTTGTTCCCGACCTAGTGATGGTATTTATAAGACAGGCTATGCCGTTGTGCAACTACCAGACATTGTTCTAGATGCAGGCCCCATTCCTTATCCTTCTGCACAAGCTGCAGAATTAATAGCACTTACAAAAGCATGTAAATTGTTTGAAAATAAATCTGTTAACATTTACACTGACTCTCGCTATGCTTTTGGGTTGTGCACGATTTTGGTATGATATGGAAACAACGTGGTTTTGTTTCAGCAGATGGCAAGACCATCTCTCATACAGACCTGATTAATGAACTTTTAGAGGCCATACAACTCCCAAAGGACATAGCGATCATACATTGCCGTGCACATACATACAAGTCTGACCCTATTTCCTTGGGTAATGCACTTGCAGATAAAATTGTTAAAGAGGCTGCTTATGTTTCTCATACACCCGATCCACCATCCGTATGTATGCTGTTTTAGCCCCACCTTCATGTCCTACAGACCATATGCTTCTTGAACTCCAGGGACATGCCACTCCTAGTGACATATCTTTCTGGACTACTAATGGGTTAGCTTTAGATGAGAATGGTTTGTTTTCTAAAGAGGGGAAGGTGGGCATATACCGGAAAGCAGTGCACCACTCTTTATAGCACAAGCCCATGGTGTTGGACACCTAGGTATAAAACCAACAACTAACTTGTTGAAGCAATCTTTCTACATTAGAGGTATAGGTGATCATTGCAAGGCATATATTAATAGATGTGTATATTGCTTACAGGACCAATGCCACCATTCCCAATAAAGCCCAGCATGACCACTTACCCCCACCTACAGCCCCATTCACACATCTACAAATTGATTTTACACATATTCCAAAAACTGGGACTAAACAATTATATCTGCTTGTAATAGTTGACCAATTTTCTAAGTGGCCAGAAGCTTTTGTTACCCAGAGGGAAGATGCAAAAACAGTCGCTAAAATTTTAGCCACTGAAATAATTCCCGAGATTTGGTTGTCCGCTTCAGATTAATTCTGATAACGGTCCAGCGTTCATTAGTAAAATCACACATGAGTTAGTAGAATGGTTACAGATTAATTGGAACTTTCACATTCCCTACCATCCTCAAAGCTCAGGGATTGTAGAAAGAATGAATCGCAATATCAAGGAAAAACTTTTAAAGGCAACAGCAGGTACATGGGTTAAATGGCAAAAATATTTACCTGCTATTTTAGCAGAAATCAGAATGACCCCAAATTGGACAACCAGGTTGTCTCCATTTGAGGTCCTAATGGGTAGACCATTCCAACTCCATGGGTAAAAGGCCCACTTATCATTAAAAATGGTGATTTAGATTGTATTAAGGAACAATATGTAAAACCAATTGATTGATTAATTGAATGGCATCTATGGTGATGTGTCTTCCCGTTTACCTCTTCCCTCACAGGAACCAACCCATCCTTTCAAGCCTGGAGATCTGGTCTGCATTCGCCAGCTGAATAAAGCAAAGAAAGGAGGTTTCCCCGTTCAGCAAGCCAGTCACTGTGATCGCTGTAACCAGGACTGCCGTACTGACTGATGACAAGGACATCTGGATACACGCTTCACGAGTGAAACTCTGTCCAAAGAGAGGAGAAGAAGCGGGTGACAAGCTATCGGTCACCCCTCACAAAGGAGAAGTGGGTGATAAGGTATCGATCACTCCTCACAAAGACCAGGATGACGATCTCAATCATGGATCCAAGACATTTCTGCAAGATCTTCCTTTTCCTAATGGGGATATTGATATTTGTGTATATCCCAATAGTAGTTAATAACGGCATGTATTACTCACCTGAAGATGCTGAACACTTTACACCTATTTGTTTACTATTATTAACATTGTTTAACTGTTACATGTCCTTGTACTTTAGGAAGAAAAATATCAGGTATGATACAAGATGCAGAAAAAGTTCAACTGCAAAATTTAATTAGAGGTAGACCCAGATAGTTTATATTGTAGGAACATTACAGGTTATGTGATCACAATGTGATCAAAGAGGGGAATGATGGGTATGTATATGTGTATGTGTGTGTATGTGTATGTATGTGTATAGTGTGTGTATTATATATATATATATATGTGTATATATGTGTATGTATATATATTATATATATTATGTTATATGGGTAATTTGAATCTCACATATTAAGCATATTGAGGGTAACTTTAAATCTTGTATTAAATGTTTATAATGCAGCATTCCACAAGTTTCTTTTTGTATAAGTTGTAACATATGTTTCTAATATAAGTTCCTCTCTACAAATGGATATGGGCATATCTCTGTTATGTGCTATAACAACATTCTTATTTCCTGTGGGCCCCTTATGCAGAATGTGAAGTTAACTACTACGTTTTTTTATATATTTCCTGTGACCTCATGTATGACGTATACATCACTATAAATTCTTTGTGTGTTCTTCAAATAAACGGGACTTTTGTGAAAACACTCAGTTGCATGTGTGTGTGATTTCAGTGGTCACCCCAGGGCCCTGAAGAAAACGTGTGCCGCACCCTTATCAGCCAGAGCAGAGCTAAGGAACAAAAGAAGTGACCCTACAACAACAAAAAGCCATACATTGTACGACCCTCTTTGAATCCTACTATAAATTGCTCTCCCACTGGTGCTTTACTCCAATGAGACTCTTTAAACTAAACCTGATCTCCCACACCCCAGTGTTGGAGACTTTGTGGGAAACCGGATGACTCCCTCCACATATGGTGGACCTGTCCCAAGCTTAAACCTCTATGGCACAAGGTGTATACCCTATTAACCAAATTAAATATAACACATCCCAAAATCCCCAGAAACAGCTTTATTACATGTAGAGCCAACACTCCCTTCCTAAGTACCAGAGCTACTTATGTGTGTAATCTTTTCTCATTCGCCAGAACTGGCAATTACTAGAGAATGAAGAGCCAATATCCTCCGAGCTGGTCTTCTGTCTCAGACATTATGGCCTATATCAATACTATGGAACGAAATGTATTTTATACTCTAGATAAGATTGATCTCATCGAGATGATTTGGGAAGAATGGGACTACAATATATAGACCCAAATTGGCTCCTAGCTCAGGTTATTAGGTGGCTCACCATGTCTACCCTTCTTGCACATCTTTATACAAGAGTCTTTCTTCCTTTCCTCTCTCCCCTTTCTCCTTCTCTTTCTTTCCCTCTCTCCCCATTCTTCTTTTCTCACTTTATCGTCATTTCCTGCTTACAACTCCTTCTTGTTCTCAGCTAATTCCGTATCTCTCCACAGGTACCCACCTGATTTTGTGAAAAAGGTACTAGTGTAAATCGGATTTTCTTGTATTTGTAACATGATGTTCCATGACTGACTTTATATTTCCCACTGCGTATGGGAATTTATTTGTATTTTCAGCTTTCTTATCAATAAAGCTTTAAAAACTAAAAAAAAAAGAAAAAAAAAAAGAATTGAGCTTGCATTCTATTGCTGATTGGAACAGCCAATAGAATGCGAAGCTCAATCCTATTGGCTGATTGGATCAGCCAATAGGATTGAACTTCAATTCTATTGGCTGATTGCATCAGTCAATAGGATTTTTACTACCTTAATTCTGATTGGCTGATAGGATTCTATCAGCCAATTGGAACTGAAGAGACGCCATCTTGGATGACGTCACTTAAAGGATCCTTCATTCTTTAGTCGCCGTGGGATGGAAGAGGATGCTCCGCGTCGGATGTCTTCAAGATGGACCCGCTCCACTCCGGATGGAAGAAGATAGAAGATGCCGCCTGGATGAAGACTTCTGCCGGTCTGGATGTCCCTCTTCTGGCCGGATCGGATGAAGACTTCTGCCCCCTCTGGAGGACCACTTTGTGCCCGGCTGGGGTGAAGACGTCTCAAGGTAGTGTGATCTTCAGGGGGGTTAGTGTTAGGTTTTATTAAGGGGGGATTGGGTGGGTTGTAGAGTAGGGTTGGGTGTGTGGGTGGTGGGTTTTAATGTTGGGGGGGGTAATGTATTTTTTTTTTTACAGGTAAAAGAGCTGATTAACTTTGGGGCAATGCCCCGCAAAAGGCCCTTTTAAGGGCTATTTTGTAATTTAGTTGTAGGGTAGGGAATTTTATTATTTTGGAGGGGCTTTTTTATTTTGTTAGGGGGATTAGATTAGGTGTAATTAGTTTAAAATATCTGTAATTTCTTTTTATTTTCTGTAATTTAGTGTTTGGTTGTTTTTCGTAATTTAGTTTATTTAATTTAATTGTAATTAATTGCAGGTATTTTATGTAATTAATTTTAATGATAGTGTAGTGTTAGGGTAATTGTAACTTAGATTAGGATTTATTTTACAGGTAAATTTGTACTTATTTTAGCTAGGTAGTTATTAAATAGTTAATAACTATTTAATAACTATTGTACCTAGTTAAAATAAATACAAACTTGCCTGTAAAATAAAAATAAACACTGAGATAACTACACTGTAACTATTAGTTACATTGTAGCTAGCTTAGGGTTTATTTTATAGGTAAGTATTTAGTTTTAAATAGGAATAATTTATTTAGATGTAGTTAAATTATATTTAAGTTAGGGGGGGTTAGGGTTAGACTTAGGTTTAGGGGTTAATACATTTATTATAGTGGCGGCGGCAGATTAGGGGTTAATAAATTTAATATAGTTGCAGCGACGTTGGGGGGGTCAGACTAGGGGTTAATAAATATAATGTAGGGTTCGGCGATGTTTGGGGCAGTAGATTAGGGGTTCATTAGTATAATGTAGGTGGTGGCGGTGTCCGGAGCGGCAGATTAGGGGTTAATAATATTATGCAGGTGGCGACGATGTCGGGGGCGTCAGATTAGGGGTTAATAAGTGTAAGATTAGGGGTGTTTAGACTCGGGGTTCATGGTAGGGTGTTAGGTGTAGACATAACTTTTGTTTCCCCATAGGAAGCAATGGGGCTGCGTTAGGAGCTGAACGCTGCTTTTTTGCAGGTGTTAGGTTTTTTTTTCAGCCAGCTCAGCCCCATTGTTTCCTATGGGGAAATCGTGCACAAGCACGTTCAGCCAGCTTACCGCTACCGTAAGCATTGCTGGTATTACAGTGAGATGTGGAGCTAAATTTTGCTCAACGCTCACTTTTCTGAGGCTAACGCCGGCTTGCAGAAAACTCATAATACAGTGTTGTCTTAAGTGAGCGGTGAGAAAAAAAGGCTCGTTAGCACCGCACACCATTACCGACAAAAACTCGTAATCTAGCCGAAAGAGAATTAACCTGGTTTTTCATTACTTAGGACCACAGTCATAGGATGTAGCCTTACAGAAGAAAATGTAATAAGCAAGAAAATTTCCTACAAGACTTACTTGACCAGATTACAAGTGGTGCGCAATTTGGTGCTTTCACTTGAACACAAAAAAAAGCCAGAAGTAACCCTATAACGTGCAGGTTAGCTCACGGATTACAAGTTGAAAGTCCTAACTTCAGGACTTCAGATATTGTGACTACGCTAACTTCTTCTCATAGACTTCAATGGAGAGCCCAACACTGAGTTAGATCTACAGCCCAAACCCGAAGTGATTATTGAATATTTACATTCCTATGTTGTTCCATCACATAGGATAAAATGGTATATATATATATATATATATATAAATACATACATACCTACACATATATATATACCAACAACTTGTAGCAGGGATCTGCACTCTGAAGTCAAAACAACGTCCTGGGTGCGCTGGGTAAAATTAGTACAAAATCAAAAGAACCGGTCTTGCACTCTCCCATATGAATAATCACAACCTTTATTATTAAGTGACTTCCTCAGAGAAGCGTTCTTTGTGAAACGCGCGTCAGGGGTCCGACAGGAGTAGCTTTGTTTCTCCTAGTTGTCTAATTTTAAACTGCTTACTATGGTTAAAATAATAGTCTGTTGATATACTCTTACCTTTTATTTCAGCCTAGCAGTTATAATACTAATACAATTATAAGCGTAATTTAGCCCTCAGATTGTAAGAGCTTAGTTCATTTAATCTCATTGTTAACTGCTGGCTGATAGGTATTATTCCAGAATATTTTCACGACACATTTATATTTAAGATTAACCTAGTTGAAGTGTTTTTAACTAATTTAGCCCTAGCTATTGTATGACTGACTATTCCTAGTTGTGACTGAGATTTTTTTAATAAAGATTACAAATAAAATTAAATGAAACCACTATGGAATAATAGTTTTTCTACTTATCCAAAACTAATTTTTGCTGAGTTAAGAGATATTTTATTTCATGGAGCTAACTCCTTCTTTACAATTAGTTTAGCTAGTTGTTCTGTTCTGTTTGATTAGTCTCCACGACAGGTAATAATTCTAATGGCACTTTAAAGTTACGTACTTACTATATAAGCATAGCTATACTAAGATATTACCTGCTATTATATAATTCCGCTACCCCCCCAATCCCTGTATGTTCTAAAATATTACAAACTTTATAGCACCTACCAAATTGAGGAACAAGGGATTTAATGACCCTGTTCAGTGATGGGGAGCCTCTGGTCTGTACAAATGTAAGGTAAATAACTGTGTGATGTGTCCCCATATTAGCAAAGACCACAAGGATTGTAGCAATGCAGATGCAACCAACACATCTAAATGTTAAAACAGATGTACTTGCATTACCACATATGTGATTTAGTATCTTATTTGCTCATGTAATCTAATCTACGTGGTAGGACAAAACGCAAAATAAAATATAGGTTTAGGGAACATCTCAACAATATTACAATAGGGATTGGAAACACATAGTTTATCGTCTCATTTCAAATCAGTTCATAATCAGGACCCAAAAGACCTAGAGATAAAAATGATAGAATGGGTAGCTCTCAACAAGTGGGGCACCAATAGGTTAATGAAATTAAGCAGGAGACGTTCTGGATGAAGTTTTTTTTAACTATTTACATCCTATGGGCCAATTTATTAAAGTGCGAGCGGACATGATCTGCTGTAGTGGATCATGTCCGCCGCACATCGATAAATGCAGACAGCAAACAATGTCAGCATTTATCATTGCACAAGCATTTCACTAGAAATGCTTGTGTAATGCCGCCCCCTGCACATTTGCGGCCAATCGCCTGCTAGCAGGGGGTTTCAATCAACCCGATTGAATGCGATCGGGCGGATTGCTGTTTGTCGCCTCAGAGGTAGTGGACGAGCTAAGGAGCAGCGGTCTTAAGACCGCTGCTTCTTAACTCCTGTTTCCAGCGAGCCTAAAGGCTCGTGAGGAAACAGAGGCATTGGGGCCGATACAGGGATTGATAAATCAGCCCCTAAAGGTCTAAATATATACATAGACATTCAGGATTTTTTAACTTAAAGGGATAGTAAACCTAATTTTTTTTCTTTCATAATTCAGATAGAGCATGCAATTTTAAGAAACTTTCTAATTTACTCATATTATTAATTTGTCCTCATTCTTTTGCTATCTTTATTTGAAAAAGTAGTATTGAAAGCTAAGGAGCTGGACCATTTTTGGCTCAGCACCCTGGCTAGTGCTTGCTGATTGGTGGCTACATTTAGCCACCAATAAGCAAGTGCAACCCAGGTTCTGAACCAAAAATGATCCGGCTCTTATACATACATACCTGCTTTTCAAATAAAGATACCAAGAGAAAGAAGAAACATTGATAATAGGACTCAATTAGAAAGTTGCTTAAAATTGCATGCTCTATCCGAATCATGAAAGTTTAATTTTGACTTAAGTGTCTAACATTTCCGCCTAAGGATCCCTGGACCTTGAGAGGTACCTGGGAAGTTTCTTGTTCAGACAAGAGGTCATCAGATCTATCTCTGGAAGGCCGCACATTTGTACAATTCGATAGAACACATTTGAGTGGAGAACACTCCCTCGGATGTAGAGATTGACGACTGAGATAATGCGCTTCCCAAATGTCTACACCTGGTATTTAAATCGCAGTGATTACACAGGAATTGGATTCCCCCCCAAGAAAGTATTCAGGATACTTCCTTCATAGTTAGGGGACTGCAAGTCCCCCCCCTTTATGATTGACATATGCCACTGTTGTGATATTGTCCGTCTGAAAACAAATGCAAGGTTCTCTCTTTAATAGAGACCAAGCCTAAAGAGCTCTAAATAGAGCACAAGTTCAAGGATGTTGATTGGTAACCTCGCCTCTCAAAGATTCCAAACTTCTTGTGCTGTCAGAGATCCCCAGCTCCCCAACCTGTAAGACTTGCATCTGTTGTGATCACAGACCAGGTAGGCTAAACAAAGGAGGCCCCTTGAAGAATAAAGTGGTGGTTTAACCACCAAGTTTTAATCAATATCTTAGATACGTAAAAACAAGCGTTACAGCTCTCCAAAATTTATGAGAGCACTGAGTGAAAATTGGAGTGGGTTTTTAAACTATACAAAAGGTGCAAAAATGTTAGCGCCAAAAACTGAGCAAATGATAATGCGTCATGATGATGTAAATAGCGTCATCGTGTGCATAATCACACGCGCGATGACTCAATTTACATCATCCTGATGCATCATCATTCTGCTCTGGTTTTTGGTTCTAAAATTTTCGCACCTTTTGTATAGTTTAAAAACCCACTTTGAAAATAACAGAATCTCCGTTTACGCAGGTAACAAGGTCCAAGGTAAGCGTTATGATAAATGTAAAAAAATAAGCCCCCAAACGCTTAGCAACATTTGCTAATACTGATGATGTATACATGAAACTTTTAAGGAAAAACAACCTGTCTCATGGCTAATATATATATATATATATATATATATATATATATATATATATATATATATATATATATATATATATATATATCATAAGACACCCATCCAAATATAGCAGACAAACAAACCAGTACGACAACATATCAGCAGAGGTAATGATAGCGGAGTATAATGTAGATCTGTAAACGGAAGCAGCAGATGAATCCCTGTGACCGAATTTACAGAGAGCCTTATAATAGATTTGCTATAGGTGAAAACATGGTGTCATCGGGCAATACTCCCTTTACATCCCTCAGACAAACATTGCAAAACATTACAAAACAAATTAATACAACACACAGAGAAAACCCAGCACTCACTTACAAGCTCTCAGCTAAGATTGGAAAAGGACCTTGACGTGGTACCTGAGCTTGTCCCATTTGGCCAGATGCGGTGACTAACCTTTCCATTTTTGCTTTTAAATCTTAGCTGAGAGCTTGTAAGTGAGTGCTGGGTTTTCTCTGTGTGTTGTATTAATTTGTTTTGTAATTTTCCCTATGGTTCTTGCACCCAGACCTGTCTGGGGTTAACTGCTTGTGGCTCTGGGGACAGCACAGCTTCCTGTGAGTGCCAGTGGCACCCAGGGCTGAGCATGTTGCAGGGTCATGGGATGTGAACTCGGTCCGGTATGAGAGTGCAGTTCCCTTCCGTGTTTTGTATATGTCTAGGGTGGTTACATATTCCTGTGCACCCTTCCCTTGTTTTCAGTTTGTTTGGATTTGAAAGCTTGCATTGTGTGGCTGTTTTAGGGTCTCAGGTATTGGAGAGGACCTTGACGTGGTACCTGAGCTTGTCCCATTTGGCCAGATGCGGTGACTAACCTTTCCATTTTTGCTTTTAAATCTTAGCTGAGAGCTTGTAAGTGAGTGCTGGGTTTTCTCTGTGTGTTGTATTAATTTGTTTTGTAATTTTCCCTATGGTTCTTGCACCCAGACCTGTCTGGGGTTAACTGCTGTGGCTCTGGGGACAGCACAGCTTCCTGTGAGTGCCAGTGGCACCCAGGGCTGAGCATGTTGCAGGGGACATGGGATGTGTACCCGGTCCGGTATGAGAGTGCAGTTCCCTTCCGTGTTTTGTATATGTCTAGGGTCGTTACATATTCCTGTGCACCCTTCCCTTGTTTTCAGTTTGTTTGGATTTGAAAGCTTGCATTGTGTGGCTGTTTTAGGGTCTCAGGTATTGGAAAGGACCTTGACGTGGTACCTGAGCTTGTCCCATTTGGACAGATGTGGTTACTAACCTTTCCATTTTTGCTTTTAAATCTTAGCTGAGAGCTTGTAAGTGAGTGCTGGGTTTTCTCTGTGTGTTGTATATATATATATATATATATATATATATATAAATAACGTAACAATAGGGAATTTCTCAGGTCTATTACACCCCTGTACAACCAGGGCAATTTAAGTGATTTGTGGCTCTATCCAGAGCGATGCACACTTACTGTCTCCCTAAATCGCAATGTTAGCACCTCCCTAGTGCCAATAATGCAAATAGAATATAAAGTCTCAATAGTAAGTGTAAAAACAAACTTACAATTGGCGATCCGGGAGCATTGCTCCTCTTATCCAGCTTTTCGTGAAGTCCTCGGTCACGCTAAGCCCTCCAGTGAACTAGCCTCTGTCCTCTCTGGTGGGATGCTTCTGAACGCTCACCTCAGCCTCTAATAACCGACCGCTGCTTCCGATTCTCTGACAGTCGTGCCCGACCAATCCCCCTGCAGGTATTCTCCTGAACACGTGTGCACTTGCGGCCAATGGATGCAATAGGAAACACAAAAACTCAAAGGAGCACCGTGTGGAGATTAAATCAGCTTTTGTTTAGACATCTTAAAAGTAGGGGGAATCAACACATTTCCTGGGGAAAAACTAAGGTTAAATTAGCAGATATTAAAGCAAAACAGGTTGATGCGTTTTGGCTTACGCCGTACTCCTAGCCTCCTGATAAAATATTTTGCACTGAGCAAACTTAAGAAGCACTATCTGCACACCCATTGGATATCTGGTACTCACCTTCCTAAAAATTAATCAATGCGGCAATCACAATTTGTACTGTCCTGCCCTCCTATTTCCACAGCGAACCTGCTATTTTGCAATAAACTGGGGGTTATGTGTGGGTAATTGTAAGTGTAACCTAATACGTAAAAATGTAATATTAAAGTATACACACAAGGTCTTCCCTCTAGTTAATAGTATGGCACTGTTGCCCTGACTAGAGATGCCTAGACCCTGGTTCAGACCCCCCATCTTTCAATTCCCCTGGACATTTAAAACCTTAGATCCTTATGTACCGAAACAGTTGTACTTCTATGTAAATATTGATATGTGATTTAATTATATACTAAATGACGTTACAAGTAAGGGTCCCTATCTTAAAGGGCATGTCCAGGATTCAAAGTAAGGCAAAAACGAACCCTGGTTCTGGGATAGTTATCATATTTTACTGACCAAAACCATTTTAATTGAGAAAAAAATGCCTAGTATCTACTAGACAGGTCCTGGGATAGTTATTTTCTGGGATAGTTATCATTTTTTCACTGACTAAAACCATTATGACTTTAAGTAATAAAAGAGTACCTAGTATCTACTAGACAGGTCCTGGCCTATCCACACATCTAATCAGTATTTGATCAAGGAGCTAGGCTCTCCTGATCACCAAAGTTGATTAAGTCAAACTCAGATTTCAGGCCTCCTGGAATCCTGTTTTTTAGCCTGAATATCCAGAAGGCCTCCCTCTCACCCAGTTTTATGGCTCTTTCCCCTATCCTCTTTAGGGGCAAAACCTGCTCAATGATTGTCCAGCTGAGAATACTCGTGTCTTTACCATGGTACTGAGCAAAATGATTGATGAGTGGCGTGGTTAGTGTCCCTGCTCTAATGTCTGAAAGCTGTTCTTTGATTCTGACCCTGGCCTCTCTGGTAGTGAGTCCCACATACTGGAGGTCACATTGTGTGCATGTAATCAAATATACAATGTATGTGGAATGACAGTTCAAACAGAGACGTATCTGAATTCTTTCTCCTGTGACCGAAGAGCTGAAACTCTCCCCTATCACTACTTTTGCACAGGCTACACAGGCTATAAAGTGGCAATAGTACATCCCATTAAATCTTAGCCAAAATGAATTATTCGTTACTTTTGACTTTAGTCTTGCAGGGGCCACCAGATTGCCTATAATTTTACCCCTCTTGTAGGCAAATCTAATTCCCCTTTATTTATTTCTTGAAATGGTGAGTCCACGGAATCATCAATTACTGTTGGGAATATCACTCCTGGCCAGCAGGAGGCGGCAAAGAGCACCACAGCAAAGCTGTTAAGTATCCACTTCCCTTCCCACACACCCCAAGTCATTCGACCCGAAGGAAAAAGGAGAGAAAATAAATAACACAAGGTGCAGAGGTGCCTGAGGTTTATATAAAAACTGTCTGAAAAACAGGGAGGGTCGGTGGACTCACAGTGTCGACGACATAAATAAATTTATCCACGTAAGCATGAATTTTGTTTTCTCTTCTTAAGACACGGTGAGTCCACAGAATAATCAATTACTGTTGGGAATCAATACTCATGTATTGATTCCAATCAATGTATGTAACTGCTCATACATAGCTTGCTGCAGAACTTTAAAAAGCTTCCGAGAAATGATACTTGGGAGAAGGGAAAAGACCCTGAATTAAAAGGTACTTCCCTCAGAAGTAATCTCTAAGTTGGGAAGTAGAGGATATCTCCGCTAGGTCTGCCTACCACCCAATCCTGCCGCAGGTCACGCAGGAGCTATCAGAATTACTGACACCAAAAATGTCACCTCCTCCTTGCACGAAGGCAAAGAGAATGACTGAGGGTTGTGGGAAGGGAAGTGATACTTAACAGCTTTGCTGTGGTGCTCTTTGACTCCTCCTGCTGGCCAGGAGTGATATTCCAACAGTAATTGATGATTCAGTGATTCACCGTGTCTTCAGAAAGAAAATTATAACTATCCCAGGACCTGTCTAGTAGATACTAGGCACTCTTTTTCAATTAAAATGGTTTTGGTCCAGTGAAATATGATAACTATCACAGAACCCAGGGTTCATTTTTGCCTTACTTTGAATCTCGGACATGCCCTTAACATAGGGAACCTTACTTGTAACGTCATTTAGTATATAATCAAATCACATATCAATATTACATAGAAGTACGACTGTCTCTGTACATAAGGATCTAAGGTTTTAAATGTGATGGGGGAATGGAAAGATGGGGGGTCTGATCCAGGGTCTAGGCATCTCTAGTCAGGGCAACAGTGCCATACTATTGACTAGAGGGAAGACCTATGTGTATACTCTTAATTTTACTTTTTCCGTATTAGGTTACACTTACAATTACCCACACATAACCCCCAGTTTATTGCAAAATAGCAGGTTCGCTGTGGAAATAAGAGGGCAGGGACAGTACAAATTGTGATTGCAGCATTGGTAATTTTCAGGAAGGTGAGTACCAGATATCCAATGGGTGTGCCAGATAGTGCTTCCTTAAGTTTGCTTAGTGCAAAATATTTTATCAGGAGGCTAGGAGTACAGCGTAAGCCGAAACGCGGGTCAGTCTGTTTTCGCTTTAATATCTGCTAATTTAAAGGGACACTGAACCCAAATTTTTTCTTTCATGATTCAGATAGAGCATGCAATTTTAAGCAACTTTCTAATTTACTCCTATTATCAAATTTTCTTCATTCTCTTGCTATCTTTATTTGAAAAAAGAAGGCAATCTAAGATATTTTTTGGTTTAGATCTCTGGACAGCAACTTTTTTTTATTGGTTCCCGAATTTATCCACCAATCTGCAAGGACAACCCAGGTTGTTCACCAAAAATGGGCCGGCATCTAAACTTACAATTCTGCATTTCAAATAAAGATACAAAGAGAATAAAGAAAATTTGATCATAGGAGTCAAATTAGAAAGTTGCTTAAAATGTCATGCCTCTATCTGAATCACAAAGAAAAAAATTGGGTTCAGTGTCCCTTTAACCCTCAGTTTTACCCTGGGGAACTGAGTTGCTACCCCCTACTTTTAAGTGTCTAAATAAAAGCTGATTTTATCTCCACACGGTGCTTCTTGGAATTCTTATGTGTTTCCTATTATTTATATATATATTGTATGTGTGGTAACTTTCACCCAAGATTACAAGTTGTGCGCTAAACCAGGTGCGTAATAACGCAAAAAATGGCATTACAAGTTTACTGACAAACCTTCTTTTGTTGTGCGGTATGGTGCGTTAAACTGCATACCGCTTGTTTTCCCCATAGACATCAATGGAGAGGAAAGTGTTAGACAAAAAACAACACCTGGAATCGTGGAATGTTGATCACGGGGAACGCAATCCCCATATAGGTCTATGGGGAAAAGTTATGTAAAAACCCTAAACCCCTAGTCTAAATACCACTAATCGCTGCCCCACAACACTAATAAAGTTATTAACCCCTAACCGCGGCCCCTCCCACCATCGCAACAACCTAAATTAAACAATTAACTCATAACACCCTAACTATCCCCTATACTTTAAATTAAATTTACAATTAGCCATCTTCTGAAATAAGAAAATTAAGATTAAACTATAAATAAACCTTAACATAACTACTTTTAATAAAATAAAATAAAAATAATTTACAAAATAAAAATAAAATAAACAAAATTATCAAAAATAATATAATGTAACCTAATCTAATAGTCCTATAAAAACAAAAAAGCAACCCCCAAAATAAAAACACCCCCTAATCTAACAATAAACTACCAATAGCCCTATTGGGCTGTTCAAATCAGCCAATAGGATTTAAGCAGCTCTCATCCTATTGGCTGATTTGAATGGAAATGCAACTAGTACCACTAATATAAAAGGGGGGTACCTTGCATTCAAGCTTCAGTGTGGCGGAGGACGATCGCGATGAAGTCAGGATCTACTTTGCTGAAGAGGACCAGCGCTCCGGATCCGTGCATCCCCCGAAGACCACTCCGCACCTTCAGGAAGAAGATAGAAGGTAGGTGCCACCCTGAAGAAGATCTTCGCTGCCTGGATGAAGAACTGGACATCCGGACTTCAGGAACGGTACAGCCACATTTTCTGGGGTAAGGTTTTTTATTTTTTTGGGTGTTTTTTTTTTTAGATTAGGGATTTTTTACTTTTATGGGCGCAAAAGAGCTGAATTGCCCTTTAAAGGGCAATGCGCCATACAAATGCTCCTTTAGGGGCCAAGGGTAGCTTAGGTTTTTTTAGGACTTAGGTTTTTTTATTTTGGGGGATTGGTTGGTTGGGTGGGGGGGTTTACTGTTAGATTTTACTTGCATTTAAGAGTCCTTTTTCAAATGGGGACTTCCATAGCGCCGGGTATTACGAGTTTGCCTGTCCCGGCCAAAAAGGTGAGCGGTACAGCCCGATAACCTACAAGATCTGTACCGCCATCTGAAAGTCAATAGTTATGAGTTTTATGCTACAACGCTATAAAACATAAAACCTATAACTAAAGTGTTACAAAGTACACTAACACCCATAAACTACCTATTAATCCCTAAACCGAGGCCCTCCCGCATCGCAAACACTAAAATACAATTATAACCCTCTAATCTGCCGCTCCGGACAATCGCCGCCACTATAATAAACATATTAACCCCTAAATCGCCACACTCCTGCATCATAAAACACTAGTTAAAATTTTATTAACCCCTAATCTGCCGCACCCAAACGTCACTGCCGCCACTATACTAAAGTTATAAACCCCTAAACCTAACCCCTAAATCTAACCCTAACACCCCTAACTTTAATATAATTAAAAGAAATCTAAATAAATATTACTATCATTAACTAAATAAATTCCTATTTAAAAACTAAATACTTACCTGTAAAATAAAACCCTAAGCTAGCTACAATATAACTAATAGTTATATTGTATTCTAGCTTAGGTTTTATTTTTATTTCACAGGCAAGTTTGTATTTATTTTTAACTAGGTAGACTAGTTAGTAAATAGTTATTAACTATTTACTAGCTACCTAGTTAAAATAAATACAAATTTACCTGTAAAATAAAACTTGACCCTGAGCTACACTAACACCTAACCTTACACTAACAATTAAATAAATTGCATTAATTAAATACAATTAACTAAATTACAAAAAAAACAACACTAAATTACACAAAATAAAAAAGAAATTATCAAATATTTAAACTAATTACGCCTAATCTAATAGACCTATCAAAATAAAAAAGCCCCCCCCACCCAAAGTAAAAAAAAACCCCTAGCCTACAATAAACTACAATGGCCCTTAAAAGGGCCTTTTGCGGGGGCATTGCCCCAAAGAAAATCAACTCCTTTTACCTGTAAAAATACAACCCCCCCAACAGTAAAAGGCCACTACCCCAACACCCAACCCCCCAAATAAAAATCCTACCTCCTAAAAAAAACTAAGCTCCCCATTGCCTGAAAAGGGCGATTTGGATGGGCATTGCCCTTAAAAGGGCATTTAGCTTATTTCTGCTCAAACCCTAATCTAAAAATAAAAACTCACCCAATAAACCCTTAAAACCCCCCCCGAAGATCTACTTACAGTTTTTGAAGAACCGGACATCGATCCTCATCCAAGCGGGTCGATAGTCCTTCATCCAAGTCGGCAGAAGTCCTTCATCCAGACGCATCTTCTATCTTCATCCTTCCGGCGCAGGGTGTGGCTACATCTTCAGACATCCGGCGTGGAGCATCCTCTTCTTTCCACGCGGCTAAAAGAAGAATGAAGGTTCCTTTAAGGGCACGTCATCCAAGATGGCGTCCCTTAAATTCGATTGGCTGATAGAATTCTATCAGCCAATCGAATTAAGGTGAAAAAATCCTATTGGCTGATGCAATGACGCAATAGGATTGAGCTTCAAACCTATTTAGCTTCAAACCTATTAGCTGAATCCAATCAGCCAATAGGATTGAGCTCGCATTCTATTGGCTGATTGGAACAGCCAATAGAATGTGAGCTCAATCCTATTGGCTGATTGGATCAGCCAATAGGATTGAAGCTCAATCCTATTGGCTGATTGGATGAGCCAATAGGATTTTTTTCACCTTTAATTCCGATTGGCTGATAGAATTCTATCAGCCAATCGTAATTCAAGGGACGCCATCTTGGATGACGTCACCTTAAAGGAACCTTCAATCTTCGTTAGCCGTGGAAAGAAGAGGAGTGCTCCGCGCCGGATGTCTTGAAGATGGAGCCGCACCGCACCGGATGGATGAAGATAAAAAGATGCCGTCAGGATGAAGACTTCTGTCGGCTTGGATGAAGACTTCTCCCGGCTTCGTTGAGGACTTCTGCCCGCTTGGATGAAGACTTTCTGCCACTTTTGTTGAAGATGGATGTCCGGGTCTTCAAAAACTGTAAGTGGATCTTCGGGGGTTAGTGTTAGGTTTTATTGGGTCGGTTTTATTTTTAGATTAGGGTTTGGGCAGAAAAAGAGCTAAATGCTCTTTTAAGGGCAATGCCCATCCAAATGCCCTTTTCAGGGCAATGGGGAGCTTAGATTTTTTTTTAGCTAGGATTTTATTTGGGGATTGGTTGTGTGGGGTGGTGGGTTCTTTGTATTTTTTTTTTTACAGGTAAAAGAGCTGATTTCTTTGGGGCAATGCCACGCAAAAGGCCCTTTTAAGGGGCCATTAGTAGTTTATTGTAGGCTAGAGTTTTTTATTTTGAGGGGGGCTTTCTTATTTTGATAGGGCTATTAGATTAGGTGTAATTAGTTTAAATATTTGATCATTTCATTTTTATTTTGTGTAATTTAGTGTTTGCTTGTTTTTGTAATTTAGTTTAATTGTATTTAATTAATATAATTTATTTAATTGTAGTGTAAGGTTGGGTGTTAGTTGTAACTCAGGTTAGGTTTTATTTTACAGGTAAATTTGTATTTATTTTAACTAGGTAGCTAGTAAATAGTTAATAACTATTTACTAACTAGTCTACCTAGTTAAAATAAATACAAACTTGCCTGTGAAATAAAAATAAAACCTAAGCTAGATACAATATAACCAGTTATATTGTAGCTAGCTTAGGGTTTATTTTACAGGTAAGTATTTTAGTTTTAAATAGGAATTATTTAGTTAATGATAGTAATATTTATTTAGATTTCTTTTAATTATATTAAAGTTAGGGGGTGTTAGGGTTAGACTTAGGGTTAGGGTTTAATAACTTTTAGTATAGTGACGCCGACGTTGGGGCAGCAGATTAGGGGTTAATAAATATAGGTAGGTGGCGGCGATGTCGGGAGCGGCAAATTAGGGGTTTAATAAGTGTAATGTAGGTGGTGGCGACATTGGGGGCGGCAGATTAGGGGTTAATAAGTGTAGGTAGGTGTCGGGGGCGATGTCGGGCGGAAGATTAGGGGTGTTTAGACTCTGGGTTTATGTTAGGGTGTTAGTATAAACATAACTTTTCTTTCCCCCATAGGAATCAATGGGGCAGCGTTACGGAGCTTTACGCTCCTTTAATTGCAGGTGTTAGGCTTTTTTTTAGCCAGCTCTCCCCATTGATGTCTATGGAGAAATCGTGCACAAGCATGCAAAACCAGCTCAAAGCAGCGCTGGTATTGGAGTGCGGTATGGAGCTCAATTTTCCTCAACGCTCACTTATTGCCTGCTAACGCGTGAATTTATGAAAACCTGTAATAGCAGCGCTATAGGGAGGTGAGCGGTGGAAATAACTTGCAAGTTAGTACCGAGCCAATTTTAACCGCAAAACTCTGTATTCTAGCCGTTTGATAATTTCGTTTATTATTTTTTTTGTAATCTTAGTGTTTTTTATTTTTCATAATTTTAGTGTTTTTTTTGTAAAGTTAGGGTTTTTCAATATTGTAATTTTTTTTAGGTTTATTTATAGTTTAATCTTAGTTTTTTTAATTTCACAGGTTTATTTATTTGACGGAAGTTATATTGTAAGTTTAATTTAAAGTTAGGGGGGGTGTTAGGTTTAGGGGTTAATAGTTTAATTTAGTGTGTTGCGATGTGGGGGCCGGGCGGTTTAGGGGTTAGTAAGGTTTATTACAGTATTTGCGATGCGGGGGGGATGGCGGTTTAGGGGATAATATTTTATTTTAGTGTTGGTGATGTGGATGGCAGATTTGCGATGCTGGGGATGGCGGTTTAGAGGTTAATAGGTAGTTTATGGGTGTTAGGGTACTTTGTAATATTTTTTTATGAGTTTTGTGAAACATTTTTGTTTCACAAAATCCATGACTACTGGTCTCAGACAGCAGAATGGATGGTGACGGTATAAGCTATAACGCTAGCGTTATAGCCGGACCGCACAACCTGTAATACAGGCGCAATTAAAATCCTGCACACAAAAGCCACTTTTTGAGTGCGAAATGGAGAGTTGCATAAAGGCTAAAATGCTAGCAGTATAGCTCTAACGCCGCTACTTGTGATACGAGAGACCTGCATATTCCGTGCACAATGGCCAATTTTTTCAGCGGTATAGCCGTAGAGACAGAGGGGAAGAAAGACGGAGGAGGGAGAGACAGAGGGGGGGAGAGAGACAGACAGAGAAGGGCGAGAGAGAGAGAAACAGAGAGAGAGATGCAGAGGGGAGAGAAACAGAGGCACAGATGGGGGGAGAGAGAGACGGAGAGGGCAGAGAGAGAGAGGAGAGAGAGAAGAGTGAGAGAGACAGAGGGGAGAGTGAGAGGGACACTCTCTTCTCTATCTCCCCTCTCTGTCTCTCTCTCCCCTCTATGTCTGATTCTCTATGCCTTCTCTGTCCCCCTGTCTCTATCCCCCCTCTGTCTCACTCCCCCCTCCGTCTCTCTCTCTCTGCCCCTCTCCGTCTCTCTCTCTCTCCCCTCTCCGTCTCTCTCTCTCTCCCCTCTCTCTCTCTACCTCTCTCCGTCTCTCTCTCCCCTCTGTCTCTCTCTCCCCCTCTGTCTCTCTCTCCCCTCTGTCTCTCTCTCCCCTCTGTCTCTCTCTCCTCTGTATTTCTCTCTTTTTCTTTCTCTCTCTCCTTTCTTTTTCTCTCACCCTCTCTCTTTTTCAATCTATTTTTCTTGATCTCTTTTTCTCTCTCTCTCCCTTCCTCCATCTGTGTGTCTCTCTCCCTCCCTCTGTCTCTCCCTCTCTCTCTCTCTTTCTTTCTCTCATCCCTCTATGTATGTCTCTCTTTCTCTTTCTTTCTTCTTTCTGTCTCTCCTTTTCTCTCATTTCTCTCTATTTTTTTTCTCAAAATTGGGACAATAAAATATGTGAAGGATTCCAATTCTTTGAAGGGGCATTAAGTTTAAGGTTATTCAGGTTTATTGTATTTATTTAAGGAGCATTGTTTTTCAAAAAAAGAATATAGAGAGAAATGTGTAATAAAAGCGTTTATCATGAAATTTCAATTTTACACATTCAACAATGCAAAAATATGAAGTTAAAAAATGGGACCACTAAGAAATTTCATGGGACCTCTAGCTCTTGGGCAACTTTTACAACATACATACACATAATATATATATATTAGGGCTGCACGATTAATCGCGGATGGGTTTTAAACCGCGATTAATCTCTGCGGTTTAAAACCGAGAGAGTACGCAATTTAAAAAATAAATAAAAAAATCTTCAGATTGTCATGAAAATGGAGGTGGAGAGGGAGGAGAGAGGCGGACCAGTGTGGGGTCGTTGGGCAGACCTGAGAATGCCTGCAAAACGGCCATTGTGAAGAGATTAAAGAGTGTGTGGGAGTCATCTAGGACTGTTGTGGCGGTGGTCAAGCTGTGGTGTGGCGGTGGGACAGCTCAAAGTTGTGAGCAATAAAGTGAATATTGTAAAAAAAAAACCTTTAAAGTGCCTTACTGATTTTTTTGATTTTTTTTTTTTTTTACTTCTGTGACGCATAACATTGAGTTTGATTAGCTATTACAATAATATAACATATTTTATTTATAAATGTTCAATAAGGATTGCTGTAGGATGTATTGTGAAGTGTAAATGTAGGCTGTATTGTGAAGTGTAAATGTAGGATATATTGTGAAGTGTAAATGTAGGATGTATTGTGAAGTGTAAATGTAGGATATATTGTGAAGTGTAAATGTAGGATATATTGTGAAGGTGTAAATGTAGGATATATTGTGAAGTGTAAATGTAGGATGTATTGTGAAGTGTAAATGTAGGATATATTGTGAAGTGTAAATGTAGGATGTATTGTGAAGTGTAAATGTAGGATATATTGTGAAGTGTAAATGTAGGATATATTGTGAAGTGTAAATGTAGGATATATTGTGAAGTGTAAATGTAGGATGTATTGTGAAGTGTAAATATAGGATATATTGTGAAGTGTAAATGTAGGATGTATTGTGAAGTGTAAATGTAGGATATATTGTGAAGTGTAAATGTAGGATGTATTGTGAAGTGTAAATGTAGGATGTATTGTGAAGTGTAAATGTAGGATGTATTGTGAAGTGTAAATGTAAAATATAATATATTCAACATGATGTTACCAAAATCTATATAAATAATATCTACTACGTACTGCTCGATCATCTATCTAGTAGATAGATTATAGAGGATGAATGATATATAGCGTTACTTACTAGATAGATAGATAGATAGATAGATAGATAGATGATAAATGTAATATTATATTTATTATTTATATTTATTTAATATATAATTTAGTTGAGTTTCTACTATGTAACCACAGCACAGGTAGCTAATTTTATTTGAACTATTTTGTGGTTTGTATTTGTATGCTCCAAGAGTGTATTAGACATTGAAAAACATGTACAGTAAGATTCTGTAGTGTTAAATAAACGTTTTATTGAAAAATTAAGGTGTTATAGTAATTTTTTTATAAAATCGCGATTAAATCGCAATGCGTTTTTTTTTTAAAATTGCGATTTCCCCATCCCATATCGCCTAGAACTAATATATATATACAGGTAGCCCTCATATTACGCCGGGGTTAGGTTCCAGAAGGAATGGTTGTAAATCGAAACCATTGTAAATTGAAACCCAGTTTATAATGTAAGTCAATGGGAAGTGAGGGAGATAGGTTCCAGGCCCCTCTCAAAATTGTCATAAGTAACACCTAATACATTATTTTTAAAGCTTTGAAATGAAGACTTTAAATGCTAAACAGCATTATAAACCTAATAAAATAATCACACAACATAGAATATATAATTAAACTAAGTTAAAGGGACATTATACACTCATTTTTTTTTGCATAAATGTTTTGTAGATAATCTATTTATACAGCCCATAAAGTTTTTTTTTTTAATTAATGTATAGTTTTGCTTATTTTTAAATAACATTGCTCTGATTTTCAGACTCCTAACCAAGCCCCAAAGTTTTATGTGAATACGCTCGACTGCCTACTCCAGCTTGCTCCTGTTTGTGTAAAGGGTCTTTTCATATGCAAAAGAAGGGGGAGGGGGGGGGGGTGGGGGAGGGTCTTATTTGCCACTTGCAGTGGGCTTTCCAGCTACCTTTTCAACAGAGGTAAACTGACAGCTTCTAAGTAAGTTTTTAAACAGTTTTATACTGAATTTTTATATCAGTATCTGTGCATCTTATTCTTTATAGTAGTGTCTATTACATGCAGTTATATGAAAATGAGTGTATACTGTCCCTTTAAATGATTTTTTTTGCTAAACAGCATTATAAACCTAATAAAATAATCACACAACACAGACTTCACTTGCATTTTTCTGCAAACAGTTCTTTCTATGCATTCCAATCTGGACGGATTTATAGACAGGAAGATCTTGTTCCTTTGAAATCTGCTCGATAGCTCAGGTCTGGTTAAACTGATTAATTTCAGCTTGCTTGACTTTGCTGCAACACAAGCGGACAGCTCCACCTACTGGCTATTTTAATAAATGTACTGCTTCTCAATGCTTTTCAATAGCAGTCACATGACTGGAAAAAAAGGTTGTTATTCTGAAATGGTGTAAATTGAACCGTTTTAAAACGAGGGCCACCTGTATATATATATATATATATATATATATATACACATACACATACACATATACATATATACACACACATACAGACACTGAGAGATTGTTAAATACACATACCTCATGATGTACATAGGACTCACAGCCATAGCACCAAACTGAAATGTCTGAAAAGCTGAGGACAAGGTTGTGTCCAGATGTGACACCATGTAAGAGCATATGTTTAGAGACATATCGCCCGCACAGCACCTAGAACAGATAAATAATTAATACATTAGACTGAAAAATTGAACTCCTACCACCTGACGGAATATTATTTAATTTACCTGATAACAAGTGAGACAGACCCAATTTTCCAGCTGGGTATTGCACTCAGCACATGGTTGTGATACATTGAGACCGCCGGTTGGCACTTCACGCACAGATGTCAAGTGGGGACACCAGGACAATGGCAACACTGCAAATCCTGTCTCCTAAAAGAACAGAACACCAATATGCTAAACAAGAGATATCAACCAAAAAGAGCTCAATAAACAGATATCAACCAATTACAGATAAGCAAGCAGAAATCAATCAACAGCACAGTATGTAGGCAACAACCAATAAAAGCTATGGGCTCGATTCAAGCCCTTCTCCTCGCTATGACTGCCGGTTCTTACAAGATAACCTGCAGTCGCGATTTATCAAGCAGCGGTCATCAGACCGCTGTTTCCCTACTCTCTTCTCCACTTCTTAGGTGGAGAATTTAAATCTCCCCAGTCTTCTCTGACCGGGGAGATTGAAATCTCCTGCCCAGACGTGATTGGCTGTACGCGGGCAGGGGACGGGATTGGACGCAAAATAGTGCTCGTGTGCAATGTTAAATTCTGGCAGCAAATTACTGCCCGCCAGGCGAGAGCTGGGGCTGACGGGGACGAATATGTCCGCCCTTGATTGATAAATTGAGCGCTAAGTGTCAGAGTGTTTAACCAGTGTAATCAAAAGAACAAAGCAGCAGTGTTTGCACATTACACTAGCGAATTAGCATTTGCTTCATAACTTCATTTTAAAAACTGAGTGAGATAACTAAGCACAGCTTGGGATAAAAATGCATACATATAATGACCGGAACACGTTTTTTAAAACTGTTAAAAGCACAGTAAACGCCTTGTACTTACAACACATTTCTGTTGTGTTGCTATAGAATAACACATCAGTCTGCAGGCAACAAATCTAGCCATAGCTATAGCCATAATGTTAGCATAAAGTCAATTGTTTTACAGCTAGTGCAAGTTCTGAGAATGAGAAACATTACATTAAAAGTGGACAAAATAATGGAAGTCTATTGCTAATTTGTTCCACTACTTATAACTAAACAATTTATATAAAAACATTTTACCGTTCCTTTGAAACATTGACTTTAGTAACATTGTCAAAGGTGGACAAAATCAGCACAGATAACAAGAGGGCTCCAGCAGAAAAATGGCAATCAACACATTATGGCCCAGACTCCAAGTGAAGGGCTAATAATGGCATGAGATGCGATATCAGTATTGCTGGACTGTGCTAAATTGGTGCACAAATTGATTTTACAAGTCCAGGGTAAAACAGATTTTCCTAAGAAGCTTAGCGCAGCCAACATCCCTTTAGTGTGCCCTATACTTTCAATAGATATCAATTTTAATTTGTTTTTATGTATTTTTAAATACTTGAAACTCCTATGTTCTGCACTTCTTGTATTTTCAAATAAAATAATGTATATATTCATATAGATATATAGGTGTACAGTCATGGCCAAAAATATTGGCACCCCTGCATTTCTGTCAGATAATGCACCACTTTGCCCAAAAAATTGTTACAATTACAAATATTCAGGCATTCTCATGTTTATTTCTTTTGTTTGTATTGGTATGACACAAAAAAAGTTTAGGAAAAAAAGCCAAATCTGACACATTCCATGCAAAACTCCATTTGGACCACTCTTCTTTCACAAACTGCTCCAGGTCTCTGTCTATCAGATTTGGAAGGGTTCCTTTTCCCAACTGCTGTTTTGAGATCTCTCCCAAGGTGTGCTATGGGACTGAGATCTGGACTCATTGCTGGCCAGTTTAGTACTCTCTAGCGCTCTGTCTTAAACCATAATTGGGTACTTTTTGAAGTGTGCTTTTGGGTCATTGTCCTGCTGTAAGACCCATGACCTCTGATTGCGATCCCCCCCATATTGCCTAGCCCTAATATATATATATATATATATATATATATATATATATATATATATATATATATATATATATATACACATACACACACACACACACATACTGTGACGGATACCCCGGCTACCTCGACTGGGTAGCTCCGCCAAACAGGTCCTGCTTCCTCCCTGGTGACTGCAGCTATGTAGCTGGCAAGTGACCACAGCCTGTAACCACCCCTGATGCCCGACAGCACCAGTATTCAGGGTCCCACACTGTGGCAGACTCCAGCTACCCAGACTGGGTAGCTCTGCCAGAGGGCCCTTCCTCTGTCTGGAACAGGCTGCTATGTAGCCCAGGAAAGTGATTTTAGCTGAAGCCCACCCAAATAACTAGACAGACTAGCATTCAGGTGAAACAGGAACTGATTTTATTGAAAACACACACTCCTTTTATACACACAGCTCATCTTGATAAGAGGAAAAGAAACAGGTCGGGTGTGTGCACTTTAATCTGTATTCAATTATTAACAAGTCTTTGCTGCATACTGCATTAAAATGACTGACAACTGTGAATAATGAGGGAGCTGCCCCAAACACCCCCACAATTTAGTTCCCAGGGGTAGCACAGACAGACATCTGTGAAACCGAAGAAAAATTGGACTCACCACTTCCTGGTTTCTGGGTGCAATACCTTCCAAACTCAGATGCTGTAAACCTGTGCAATGGTGTCCTATCTGTATAATCAACTCCTTCTGATTGGTGCCTGGGTATCCTCTGTCCTTTCCTGGCACCACTTGCCGGTGATTCGCAGTGCTCCCAATTACCCCTTGAGAGAGATCAGTCAGATGCAGTATAAAACTCTTCCTCCACAGTTTATACCCAGTACCTGTGCTCACTGTTGGCCATGAAAAGTCCAAATCACAAAAGTTATTACAGGAGCACCAGAGTAGTGGGTAAAATTTCAAAACTTTATTTAGGTTCACTAGGGTATCATTACACCTGGGTAAAAAGTACAAAAATATATGAACAGATGAAAAAAGGCTGACCGATTTCGGCTACTGCCTTACTTCTAGCCTGAGAAGCCGAAACCGGTCAACCTTCACTAGGGTATCATTACCCCTGGGTAAAAAGTACAAAAATATATGAACAGATGAAAAAAGGCTGACTGGTTTCGGCTACTGCCTTACTCCTAGCCTCAGAGGCTAGGAGTAAGGCAGAAGCCGAAACCGGTCAACCTTTCCTCATCTGTTCGTATATTTTTGTACTTTTTACCCAGAGGTAATGATACCCTATTGAACTTAAATAAAGTTTTGAAATTTTAACCAACTACTCTGGTGCTCCTGTAATAACTTTTGTGATTTGGCATCTTGATAAGACCCTGGACAATCCCACAATTTTCCCGCCATTCCTGCCCCTCCAGACGGACCGGCAGCTCCATAGCAGCCACAGTCCCAGGACACAGGGGTGGCAGTTTAGGGGTGATCCCGGTGTCATTTTAAAGCACTCGGTATCCAGATGCCACAGTCCAAAAATCAGCATGATTCGCTACTGGGGACCGGAGTTACAGTCCGTTGAAGTTATGGGGTTAGAGGTGTCCAAAACCCCCGGTTCCCAAAGGAGCTCCCCTCCTATAATTCCCCCAGCTCTTGTCCTCCCTAGGGGCTACCAATCCCCAAAAGAGCGGAGCTCTGGGGCAAAGGGCTGCTGGAGCGACCAGGGGTAAAGTTAGCGGGTGTCCTGCTGTCCTGTGGCCGACCAGGAGTTCCAGGAGCCCGGCCAGCCTGAGAGGGGTTAGGCGGGTTGCTCTGAGGAGCTCAAAACCACTGAGAAACAACAGGGGTGAGGTTGTAGAGGGGTGGGATCTGCCGCTGGGGAGAAAGACCGACTGTCTCCTCTCCCTGTAAAAATAGAAAGAAGGGCGAGTCGGGGCCACAGGCTTAAGAGTTTAAAAGGGTAAATTTATTGCCATACCAGTTAAAATAGTAAATTCACAGCATTAGACATAACAGGTCAGATCTGAGACCGCTGCTGTCTCAGATCTGACCTGTTATGTCTAATGCTGTGAATTTACTATTTTAACTGGTATGGCAATAAATTTACCCTTTTAAACTCTTAAGCCTGTGGCCCCGACTCGCCCTTCTTTCTATTTTGGCTGTGGATTTCATGCAGACTTACAGAGGTCTGCTGGCGGTTAGCGGGGAGCTCCATAAGTGGATGCTGTGTTTGAAAAGGAGCAGAGTACATTGGTCACACCTGGTTGTGACGAAGGATTGTAGGAGGGTTCAGACAAGGAGGACAGACCGAGACCGGGAGACTGTGCAGCGATTGCAAACACCGGAGGACTAAGGTACTGTGCCTATTCTAACTTGATTTGTGCAATTTGGAACTTGAATACTGCCCCCGTAAATCAATTGGATTCTGGATCTACAGTTTAGTTTGAGCGCTATATTGGGACTTTCCGTTTGTTTATGCTCCTCTCCCTGTACCTGGCTCTGCCCCTGGGGAGAGAGACCGACTGTCTCCTCTCCCGGGAAGTGGTTCTGCGTTAGGGGAGGGAGGACAACTACATCCTCTCCCTGGTTTACCAGAGCTGCTGCAAGGGCTGGGAAGAGGCCGGCGGCTCTCTGCCCTGTTGTCATCGCTTCTGCTAGGGTGGCCCCCTGGTACAAGACCATAAGCTCGGAGCCAGACTGCTGATCCGGATCCAGCAGCCCTGGTTCCCTTTTTCTTTGTTGCCACCCCTCCATGGTCAAGCTCCATGAATCCCAGAGGGCTGCACCCCAGATCTGTATACCCTTGGCACGCTGCTTAATGAGATCTAGCAGCCTCTTGTATTCCTCTACTAGTGCCTCTTCCTGGTCAATTATAAAATCCAGATCGTCTAGCAGCCAGGTCTCTTCCAAGAGATACAGCAGTTCCTCTTGGAGCCCAGAGATATCCTCCAGACCCTGGTCCGTCTCGCTCCCAAACTGTGGGTCCTCTGTCCTTTTTGTAAATAGCAATCCAGGGCCACCGAAGCCAAAGCCCTCTGTGGGGGAGCAATCCTCCAGCCATGGCTGCTCTTGCATAGCGAGCCATTGGAGGGCCCGATAGCCATCCTCCACCCACATCTCTTGCTGGACCAGACTATGCAGAACAGATTGCCATTGCTTCTTTGGCTCTTTTCCCAGGAAAGGTACTCTCACACTCCGCCGAACCCGGAACCTTGTGTCATTTGTGGGAAGGACCTTTCCATTGTCCTGCTCCTGTTGAAGAGCTTGCCACCAGAGATTCCGGCAGATCAGGTCCCTCTGTTCCAGCACATCCTGTTGGTAAATAGGACCATCCAGCTGGGCCAGCGCCTCCTGTACTCTCCTTAGAAATTCAACTTCCATAGTTACCGGCTACTGTGGCCCTTCTCTTCTGTCAGCAGGAATCATGTGAAAGAAGCAGATCCCATCGCTGCCAGTCAATGTGACGGATACCCCGGCTACCCCGACTGGGTAGCTCCGCCAAACGGGTCCTGCTTCCTCCCTGGTGACTGCAGCTATGTAGCTGGCAAGTGACCACAGCCTGTAGCCACCCCTGATGCCCGACAGCACCAGAGGGTCCTTCCTCTGCCTAGAACAGGCTGCTATGTAGCCCAGGAAAGTGATTTTAGCTGGAGCCCACCCAAATAACTAGACATACTAGCATTCAGGTGAAACAGGAACTGATTTTATTGAAAACACACACTCCTTTCATACACACAGCTCATCTTGATAAGACCCTGGACAATCCCACAATTTTCCCGCCCCTCCAGATGGAGGCACCTCCATAGCAGCCACAGTCCCAGGACACAGGGGTGGCAGTTTCAGGTTGATCCCGGTGGCACTTCCAGGGTGTCATTTAAAAGCTCTCGGTCCCCAGATGCCACAGTCCAGCATGATTCGTTACTGGGGACCGGAGTTACAGTCCGTTGAAGTTATGGGTTAGAGGTGTCCAAAACCAACGGTTCCCAAAGGAGCTCCCCTCCGATAATTCCCCCAGCTCTTGTCCTCCCTAGGGGCTACTAATCCCCAAAAGAGCGGAGCTCTGGGGCAAAGGGCTGCTGGAGCGACCAGGGGTAAAGATAGCTGGTGTCCTGCTGTCCTGTGGCCGACTGGGAGTTCCAGGAGCCCGGCCAGCCTGAGAGGGGTTAGGTGGGTGTCCGTTGTGAGGCGGCCGACCGGGAGTTCCAGGAGCCCATCCAGCCTAGGAGGGTTTTCCTGGTCATACACCAGCTCTTCTCTAAACAAGTTTGGAACACAAAACCATGCAAACAAAAGCTTCCAGAGATTGTGGTTGCTCTGAGGAGCCCAAAACAACTGAGAAACAACAGGGGTGAGATTGTAGGGGGTGGGCGGTAGCCTTAGCTGTCTGGTATCCGTGACACATACTTTCCCAACTTTCTGACATATATATACATAAAAGAAGAAATCCAGCAAACCTCCCAGGCGTATAATCAATCAAAGATTTATTTGGAAAACCGTGCACAAAAACATATAAAAAAAAGGGTAAAACATACAGAATGTCCCAACAACCTGGAACAGATAAAGGAATCGTCCTACGCGTTTCAGCAGATATTCGCCTTATTCATGGACATAATTTACTCCACACCAACTTGTCTATTTAAACACACCCTTGTCATCAGGTGTGAGAGCTCCAGGTACTAATTATTAAAGGGACAGACCTAGAATATCACCATACTGAAATAAAGACAGACTAAAAATAATGAGCATAATACATGGTGGGACAAACGTGCCCTAGAGAAATATCTTATAATGGGTTTAATTCCCAGGGGGCTACGTCTTAACAAATATCCCACATTTCAGACAAATGACTCTTCCTTTATTGCTAAATGGAATGCCATTTTAACGGACTGCTCAAGGAGACTAATGGAGTTAATAATATCCTATAAAGAGACTGTCTTACACAAAACAAGAGATGAACTGTCTGAATTACAAGCACAGCTTAATGACTATGTGTTGCACCCCAAATATGGGGATATGGACACTCTGCTGAAAGAATCTATAGATAAGTTTAAGGTGGAGCTGGATAACTTTAAACTTAAAAAATTCATTAGAGATAGTGATGACCATGCACATGACAGGGTCTATACCTGGCACACACGTAGTAATTCTGGTAGTAATAACAGATCCAGATCTAGATCTAGGTCCAGAAATAGAGCCAGGACAACTTCACCAGTAGAAAAACATGTAACGTTTTTAGAGCAAAACCCTGAAGAGAATACTTTACAGCAAGCTGACATAGTACTGCCTAAAAGCATGCAGCCAGCACATAGTGAACAAATAGTTAAACCTAAGAATACAGGCATTACTAGAGTTGATCCTATAGTCACAAGATACAATAGTAGTAGTAATAATAGAAATGTATCTAAAAATACCAATGTAGCAACATCAGATGATTTAAGGAGGCAGGATTTTTTAAGGGATAATGACACTCCTAATCCTATACTAAAACAACATATAAATCCAGATTATAACATTGATCAGCAGGTTTTTCAGGCAGATCCCAACACCAGGGAGAGAGGAGGAAGCATAGGAAGAGGAGCAAGAGGCAGAGGGGCAAGGAGGCAAAAGAGAGGAGGAAGAAACAAATATGCACTATGAATGTAATCAATATTTCAAATTATACTCTTACTAGAGAGGAGAAAGAAGTATTGAGTTTTGGATTAGGTTATGTACCAACTAATAAATTTAACTTGTTCAACACTATTGTAGATGTGAATAAAATGGTTCGGGATCTCACATTAAGGAAATTTTTTTGGAAAAAAGATGAAACACATGATAGCAGAGATGTAGACTTTACCTACTCTAGTGATACTCTACCTAAAATATATGACATAGTTGATTTCACAGAGGCGTGTGATCTATTAAAGGCACATGACCTAGCCAAGGAATCAATAGTTGATGAAATTCCGCTTAAATGTACACATGGTGGATATACACCAAAGTCTATATTTTATCCAACTAGGGAGAGAGGTCCATTCTTAGAAGCTTTTCACCACAGAATTGAAGAAGACCTTATTGCACTCTTTAATGACACCAAGCATCCTTATCCTAATTTAAATGAAAAACAATCTAAGGCCCTTAATAATTTAAAATCTAGGGAGGATATTGTAATAAAGAGGGCGGATAAGGGTGGATGTGTGGTGGTGCAGGATAGGCAGTCATATCTGGAGGAAGCTCTTAGGCAACTAAATGATGCTGACGTCTATGAAGTTCTCAGATATAACCCAACTGAGAAATATAGGCAGCAGCTCGTATCACTGTTAGATGATGGCTTGGAGATGGGGGTTTTAGACCAGGGCACTGTAGACTATCTCTATGTTCAAGATCCAGTTACCCCCATATTCCATCACCTCCCCAAGGTTCATAAATCCTTGGAGGGGGTGAAAGGAAGGCCTATTGTGGCGGGTATAGGATCTCTATTTGAAAATATTTCAACATGGATTGAATCTCTACTACAACCAGTAGTCTATGGTCTTCCATCATATCTCAAAGATACGAAGCACCTTTTGGGTTGTCTAAAAGAGGTAGCTTGGACAGACGCAGCGGAATGGCTTACTATAGATGTAGTTAGTCTGTATTCTGCTATCCCTCATAAAAAGGGTTTAGAAGCCATCTCATACATGCTGGACAGATTCAGTAACTATGACGGCAATCTTAAGACCTTTCTAATTCAAACCTTGGATTTTTTACTAACCCATAATTTTTTCCAATTCGAGGGGACTTTTTATCTCCAAAGACGTGGCACTGCCATGGGGGCTAAATTTGCCCCAGCCTACGCCAACCTATATATGGGTTGGTGGGAGGCATGCCACGTCTTTGGAGATGCAAATCCCTTCAGGGGTTACATTACTATGTATAAAAGATACATTGATGACCTCCTGTTCGTTTGGACAGGGGGTCCATCTAGATTAAAGGAGTTTGTTCAATTTCTCAACTCCAATGATGCTAATTTACAGTTTACATATGAGAGTAATAAAGAATCTATACCCTACTTAGACCTCCTATTGATTGGAAAAACAGACACTCAGCAGATAAAGACAACTTTATATCGCAAACCAATTGCGGCGAATGCGATATTACATGGCCAAAGCAATCATCCAAAACATATGGGTTTTGGAATAGCCAAAGGGCAATTCATAAGGTTAAAACGTAATTGTACTGACAATGAAGTCTTTATCACAGAGAGCTTGAAAATGAGAAAAGATCTCCTAGAGAGAGGCTATCATATAAAAACAATAGATCGAGCCCTCCTAGAAGTAACCAGATTAGATAGAGAAACCCTCCTCCTTGATAACAAAGCCCTAGTGAATAAACAACGTTTTGATAACTCCAGACCTACATTCATAACCACATATAGTGCACAATTTAATGCAATATGTGATATAGTGAAAAAGCATCTCCCAATTTTGACTGCTGAGGACAGCCTCAAAGATCTTGTGCAGAAGGGATGCAACTTTGTCTCGCGTAGAGGCTATACGATAGGTAATGCAGTTTCTCCTAGTCTACTTAGAAGTACACAGACAAGAAGCAATAGCTGGTTAAATGTAAAAGGGCACTATAGGTGTCACTACAGCAATTGCATTGCTTGTGGATTCACAAAAGTTACTAAGAATTTTCAATCATACACCACACAGAAGGTCTATGAGTTGGATACATATACCAACTGTCGCTCTGTCTTCGTAATCTATCTCATAGATTGCGTGGAATGTAAAAAACAATACATTGGGTGCACCTCTAGAGAGTGTAGAAATAGGATCAGGGAGCATCTCAAGAATATTGAGCATGGTATCGAATGCTCTGACCTTGCCAGACACTTTATACATGTCCACAACAAAGTGGTTAATAGTCTAAAGTGGCAAATTATTGACCATATCAAACCTGCCATACGTGGTGGAGATAGAGTAACTAAACTTTCATACAAAGAGGCTTTCTGGATTTTCAAAATGAAAACCAGGATTCCAGATGGTTTCAACATAGTGGGTGATGTCATTAATTTTTGGAGGCATTAATAGATAGGATTTATATTATGATCCCAGGAAGTACATTAAGTAGCAAAATGTGATAATCTATACTAAAGAGGATTTACATCATGTATTTAAGATGGGTACACAGTAGTATAGTTTAGATTGGCTTGTATATATTCTTTATCTCTATGTATTAATAGAGTAAAATTCCATCTTTATTAATTTATTCTAGATACATTATTATTAGAATTAGCACAGCTTGCTCTGAACCATATATAAAAATTTATACACACTGTTTTGTGCATCTCCTCATTGTCTTTTGCAACGCCCTCTCTGTTGTTCTTCATTAATAAGTCCTCTCAGGTATACAATATATGTCATGCTGTTATTGGGGTAATTAATAATATGATGCACTCACTACCGTTTATTTTCAAAACTTATGGTTATTGTTAAGGCATTAGTATATCAGTTCATAAATATTTTCTCGCATGGAGGCTCTACAATAAACAGAGGCAGATCCCATTTATATAAGTCTTTAACTAGATGCTTATGGTAGAATATGCTACTCAAATTATATATATATGTTTAGCCCATGTTTATAAATTGTTGAGATTTGTATATTTCTTTATATGCTATATTAACATTTAAAGTATTAACATTTAAAGTATTAACGTTGCAATCTCCCCCTAATGTAATGCTCATTATTTTTAGTCTGTCTTTATTTCAGTATGGTGATATTCTAGGTCTGTCCCTTTAATAATTAGTACCTGGAGCTCTCACACCTGATGACAAGGGTGTGTTTAAATAGACAAGTTGGTGTGGAGTAAATTATGTCCATGAATAAGGCGAATATCTGCTGAAACGCGTAGGACGATTCCTTTATCTGTTCCAGGTTGTTGGGACATTCTGTATGTTTTACCCTTTTTTTTATATGTTTTTGTGCACGGTTTTCCAAATAAATCTTTGATTGATTATACGCCTGGGAGGTTTGCTGGATTTCTTCTTTTTTGATGTTGTTGCCGTCTAAACAACCAGCTTAAACCTCGGCGTTCTCCAGGACAAAGGCTTGCAGTACCCGGCTTACTGACCGGCTGATGACGTCATCGTAAGACGCCGGTGTGTGTCAACAGGCATTCACAGAGGCGGAGGCTCTCACGGAGTTCGGGACTTACCTGATAAAAAGATACAGCAACGGCAGTCTAAGGTGCTTCGTACCGGCCCGGGGACCCACAGAGTGGTGAACGATCCGGAGGCTGAATAGGCTGCTTGGTATCCGCTTGAATTTACTTACGTTGGTGAGTCTTCACAATACCGCTTTAAATACTCTAAGGATTGATGCTGCTGGTTATGTACACTATAAAAGTCTGGAGCTGTCTAAAGGGGGATTTCTTGTGATTTATATATATACATACTTTGCCCAACTTTCTGACACTGGGCTCTACATTGCACCACATAATTCTTTGGTAATCTTCAGATTTCATAATGCCATGCACACAGTCAAGACATACAGTGCCTGAAGCAGCAAAGCAACCCTAAAACATTAGTGAACCTCCACCAAATGTGACTGTAGGGACTGTATTGTTTTCTTTAAAAGCCTAATTTCTTTTTCTGAAAAACAGTAGAATGATGGGCTTTACCAAAAAGCTGTAATTATGTTTCGTCTGTCCACAGCACATTCTCCCAAAAGGATTTTGGCTTCCTCAGGTAAGTTTTGGCAAACTCTAATATGGCTTTTTTATGTTTCTGTGTCAGCAGTGGGGTCCACCTGGGTACTACCATAGCGTCCCTTTTCATTCAGATGGCAACGTATAGTGCGAGCTGACACATTTGTACCATGTGCCTGAAGGTCAGCTTGAATTTGTCTGGAAGTTGATTGAGGTTCTATATCCACCATTCAAACAATCCTTTGTTACAATCTTTGATCAATTTTTCTCTTTCATCCACCTCCAGGGAGATTAGCTACACTGCCATGGGCTGTAAACTTTGTGACAATGTTGCGCACAGTGAACACAGGATAGACTTGTAACCTTGAGATTGTCCATGCTTTTTCACAATTTTTGTTCTCAAATCCTCAGACAACTTTGCTGCTCTCTCTCCATGCTCAGTGTGGCACACAGAAAAGTTGAGTAAATTTTTCACCATTTTAACTGGTTGCCAGTGTGATTTCTATATTGTCAGCACCTGTTAATTGATACAGGTGAGTTTAATTACAAATTACAGGAGCATCACAAACTTGGAATGCAATTATTTGTTACAATTTTGAGAAGGTGCCAATAATTTTGTCCAGTCCATTTTTGGAGTTTTGCGTGGAATGTGTCAAATTTGTAATTGCAACAATATTCTGGGCGAAGGGGTTCATTATCTGACAGAAATGCAGGGGTTCCTAAAATTGTTTGGCCGTGACTGTATGTATATATACTGTATATTATTATTATTTTTACAATAAAAAAGCGCTGTCCAGAGTTCTTAACCAAAAAAGCAGCTTAGATGCCTTTGTTTTCAAATAAAGATAGCAATTGATAATAGGAGTAAATTAGAAAGTTACTTGAAATTGAATGCTCTATCTGAATCACAAAAGAAAAAAATTGGGTTCAGTGTCCCTTTAAATATGAATATTGCATAACATATACATCTTTAGACGTATATTTTAAAGCACTTTGCCTTCCTTTTTTTTCTAACACCTTTTTTGTGCAATATTTTTTCTTAATTTGTATTACATATTGTTATTATAAGTGTAACTGTACTTTGTAATGTATTTTTGATGCGTTTTGTGCAACTTTTTAGTTTCGCAAAAAAGTTAACCAAGAGCTCTGAAGTAACGGTAATCATTCTAGCATAAATTGCGTTTGAGCTCAAGCGATCATGTTTACTTTCAACTCGCAATTACGAGCGATAAGCCAGAGGATCGCAAACACTTGCAATAAACCCCTTATTGCTTGGGCGCACTCGTAATCTGGCCCTTAAAGATTTATCCTGTACCATTAGGTGTTAGAAAGAAAGGCACAGTGAAATCCGCTTAAAATAATTTGACCAGCACAACATGAAACAAACCGCACACACATTTGGACGGAACATACACAGAGCGTTTTCACTTACAGAATCCCCCAGCAATGGATCCACAAAGATTTGGCACAGTGTACTGGGCAACGTAGTGTCACAACCGCCAGCTGCTTCTGACAATAGTTTGTCATCATTTTGGAGGTCTAGTCTCTAAGGAAAGAAGAGTATTCTACTGAGTCCTTGCAATATGCAGTGATCTCCCCAGGATGTTTTAGTGGGTTCACCGCCCGGCTGATTTTACTGACCACCCCGCTAAAATGTTAGCCAATATTAAGCTATAATTAGCTAATATTACCATTATTATTTCACTGTATATAGCACAAGTTATCATTAAAGAGATAATAAACCCAAATTGTTTCTCTTATGATTCAGATAGAGCATGCAATTTTAAGCAATTTTCTAATTTACTCCTATTATTAATTTTTCTTTGTTCTTGAAAACCAGGAATGTATAAGCTTAGGAGCCAGCCCTTTTTTCGGTTCAGCCTGGGTAGCGCTTGCTGATTGGTGGCTACATTTAGTGCTACCCAGGTGCTGAACCAAAAATGGGCTGGCTCCTAAGCTTTACATTTCTGCTTTTCAAATAAAGATACCAAGAAAACGAAGAAAAAAATAATAATAGGAATAAATTAGAAAGTTTCTTAAAATTGCATGTTCTACCTGAAAGAAAAAAAATGGGTTTAGTATCCCTTTAAATAAATATATGTTAAATTATGCAATTACTTTAAACTTTAAATAGCAGATACATGTATAATATTAGATTGTATTACACTGCCCCCACATGGCAAACATTTCTGTGGAGACCACGGAATATGTATATTTATCTGTCTACGACCATCCCCAGCAAATACACTTCACTGTACCTATAATTCATCTTTCTTACACACCAGCAAACTCTCTAACTCCCTCATCACATACAGGCCACTTACAATATCTATCACACTTCACACAACCTTTACACCCTGCACACACTTCTCTGGCATGTATATACTTCTTCACATTTTTTTCCACTTCTTGTACATATCTCTATTTCCCATCAAACAGCAGCCCCCCTCCTATATATTGACCCCTCCACCTTATTCCATTCTCACCATCTGTGTCTCCTCACTTGTTTTTTCACATCTATTGGCAACTTTGTCTCTCGTTTCACCTCCCTTACAGAGAACGGCTTCTCTTCCAGCTCCCTCCCAAGGTGGCGTGTCCTCTAGTGAGATGACTAAGGAGCTGTTGTCCATCTCATCACCCAGTTGCAAATGTTTGAAATCTAAAAGTTGTTCTGAGGGACTTGCTGCTCTGGGCAGGTCCTGCTCAGCTGTCTCACCCTTCACCTCAGTCCTTTCATACACCAAGTGCTTGTGAGCTTCCTTATCTGTCAAGCTGATCAGTGCATGTTGTGAAACCTCAAGAGTCTCCCTATTTGTTACAGTATCCTGATGTGATTGACACACACAATCCTTGCTCACAATTTGTACATATGGATTATGAATAGGGCACTTTCTCATGAGATCATGTAAGGTAGTCTCTCCCTCTCTAAGTTCTTCATGTTGGTAATGTTCTGAGAGCCCCTGATGTGAAGGGCTTCTAGGGCTCTGCTTCTCATGGTGATGGAGATGTCCGGGTGTATCACTTGCACATATCTCATGTAAGTTGCCTTGAAGAATCTCGTCATCATTGTCTGGCTTTTTTTGTGACATGCATTCAGGATTCTCCCTCTCAATATCCTCATGTAGAACATTCTTTAGAGTCTCTCCCTCCCTTTCAAGCCCCTCAAGTGGAATTCTCTCAGGAGTCTCAACTTTCCTCACTAGCTCATTGGCTACATTATTCTGTAGACAAAGAGATGCTGAGTTATCCTTTTCCTGTGTCACAGATGGTGGGGCATCAAAACTGTGTTCTGGTTCCACATGCTGAGATGTCAGTGCCACAGCACCTGTGTTGCCCATATCTGCTGTAGTTACAGGTTTGTGGGGTGACGGCCCAGTACTTTCTACTGTCCTACTCTTTCTACAAATGTTTTTGCTTGGGGTTGTTTGATCTTCTGTACTTTCAAGATGGGAGGACTTTACTGTAACTGACAAAGAGAAAGAAACATTATAGAAAGGATCACACCCAAACTTACTTCCCACCAATTTACAGAAAGAACTTACCATTAAGGCGCAAGCCATGCCAGTATTGACGTTGCACATTCAGCACATTGTGGAGTGAACGCAGGGCTGACACCCGAAGGGAGCGCCTTTCTAATATGAAGGCAGGAGGGTCACCGAGAAGGGTTTGGGTGCACATGACCATAGACTCAGAGATGGAAGTGAGATTATATCCTCCCTGCAAGGTAGCAGATTTCAGAGTGTTAGAAAAGGGCAAAACTCAGACCTAGAGGCGGAAAAAATCAATGAATGATGACATTTGAATGGCAGAATGACGGCTTCCTTTAACATTTGTTCTGTTAACATCTAAAGTACATGTCAATTTTAATTTACCTAAATTCACACATAGGGCCTGATTATCTAAAATTAGCTGGATGGGATGCAAAAACCCTCGCAGCGGTCGCCCAAAGGAAATTCTATAAAAAGAGGGCTGTTCCTGCCTGTTACAAGAGACTTAAAGGGACAGTCTACACAAAAATTGTTATTGTTTAAAAAGATAATGCTTTTGCTACCCATTCCCCAGCTTTGCACAACCAACATTGTTAGATTAATATACTTTATAACATTTCAACTTCTAAATTTCTGCCTGTTTCAAAGGCTCTTTTCACAGCATCTTAATCACATGCTTTTGTATTTGCTTTTCATAACAGGAGACTGATAGTTCATGTGGGCCATATAGATAACAATGTGTTCACATCCAGGAAGTTATTTAAGAGTTAGCACAACACAGTACTAAATGCAACTCAATAGATTTTAAATAGTCACAGTCATGTGATCAGGGGGCTGTCAGAAGATTCTTAGATACAAGGTAATCACAGAGGTAAAAAGTATATTAATATAACTGTGTTGGTTATGCAAAACTGGGGAATGGGTAATAAAGGGATTATCTTTTAAAACAAAAAAAATTCTATTGTAGACTGTCCCTTTAAAAATAATGGAAGACTCAACTTTTTTTAAATATCCCTCCCACTTCCTCGTTAGTCCAGTCATTCTACAGAGGGAACAAGGAAAAGTAGGAGAAATATCAGGGTATAAATGGTGCCAGAAGAATAAGACAAATAATAGGGGGCTGCCCTTAGACGAGAAAAAACGGATGGGGGTCGTGGACTCTCCCTATCCGGAAAGAAAGGCATTTATCTGGTAAGCATAAATTATGTTTTCCTTCCTAAGATAGGGAGAGTCCAAGGATTCATTCCTTACTGTTGGGAAAACTATACCCAAACTCCAGAGGACACTGAACTGAATAACGGGAGGGAACAAAAAGGAAGAGGCGGACCCTATTCTGAGGGCACCACAGCCTACAAACCTTTTCTTGTAAAAATTAGAAAAAGTATGTAAGGAGGACCAGGTAGCCACCTTACAAATCTGATCCATAGAAGCCTCGTTCTTAAAGGCCCAAGAGGAAGCCACTGCTTTAGTGGAATGAGACATTATCCTCTCAGGAGGATGATGTCCCGCTGTCTCGTAAGCTAAGCGGATGACACTCCTTAACCAAAAAGATAAGAAAGTCGAAGTAGCCTTCTGCCTTCTTTGTTTGTTGTTTATTCGGGAAGCGTAAGGATGCTTCCCCGAATAGACAACAAACAAAGAAGGAAGATTGTCTAAACTCCTTAGTAGCCTGAAGATAGAACTTCAAGGTGCGAACCACATCCAAATGGTGAAGTAAACGTTCCTTCAATGAAGAAGGATTAGGACCCAAGGAAGGAATCACAATATCTTGATTGATGTTGCTATCTGACACAACCTTAGGAAGAAAACCTAATTTAGTATGTAAAACTGCCTTATCTGCGTGAAAAATCAGATAAGGGAACTCACATTGCAAAGCAGAGATCTCAGAAACTCTGTGCGCAGAGGCAATAGCCAATAAAAAGAGAACCTTCCAAGACAACAATTTAATGTCAACAGAATGCAGAGGCTCAAACGGAGCCTGTTGCAAAACACGAAGAACAAGATTAAGGCTCCAATGAGGAGCCCCAGATCTAAACCCAGTTCTGATCCTAATCAGAGCCTTAACAAAGGACTTGCACGTCTGGAAGCTCAGCCAGACTGTTGTGCAATAAAACTGACAGGGCCGAAATCTGTCCTTTCAGGGAACTAGCAGAAAGGCCCTTCTCCAGTCCATCCTGGAGAAAAGATAAGATCCTGACAACCTTAACTCTGTGCCAGGAAAAACCACGCTCTTCACACCAGAATAAGTAGGTCCTCCAACCTTTGTGGTAGATACAGCAGAAACGAATACTCAAACAAAATTACTGAGTTACAAATTAAAATAAAACAAGAAGAAAAAATAATTAGTGATATTTCTGGGAACAATGCAGATAGTGATCACTTACTGCCACAAAGGAAAGAGCCAAAACAAGTAATAAAACAAGATAAAATGCAAATGGGCCCCACTAAAAATCCAAGTTCTGTTCCAATTGCCCCTGTCATAATATCTGAGCATTTTAACACCCCGAAAGTTCGCACAGGTTTCTCAAATCAGGCTAGGCCAATGACTGTAGCAGATAAAAACATTTTTCAGAAATGGTGGGGCACAATCCCCACAAACAGCTTTAATAACTTTTCACATTGGTTTCACAAGGGATCTGAAAAAGCCATAAAATTAGGTATGAGCATGCAGGAATGGACAGAATTGCTTCAAGATGCCATGGGCCCCTATGCCAACAGGTTATTAGGATTCAACTCAAGCATAGCTGATCAGGCTGGGAGAATAGTTAAAACCGTTTTCAATTTTACTAGTCTAGAGTTTTATTCTGGTGTGTGCTGCGCCAGCCACAAACCCAAATTGTCTGGGGGTCACCAGCTCACATACAGAGGGTACTTGAAGCTCTCCCCAGAAAATGTCAGGAGTTTGTAAAGCTGTATGATCCAAACTCCACAAAATTAGATATGATGCTCACTAGAGCTGAGAAGTGGTGGAATTATCACCCATACACCATTAAGGCAATTTCTGCAGTGAAGCAGTCACTGGAGAACAATCTGAACATTCACAGGCAGGAATCAGAGAGGGGCAACAGGAGACGTGTTTGGGGATATCAGAATAGTAGAGCATCAAATACAGTAAACTGGAGAGACAGGAATTTAAATGGAGACATTAATAGAGGAGAAAACAAGTGTAAAAATTGGAGGTTGAGGCCAAATGAGATAAGCAATAAGGCCAACTTAAGTTATTGGTAACTCAAACAAAAAAAACAGGAGAATGAGAAATGAAATTGGGTTTCTAAAGAAACAGCTGACAGAGTTGGAGTGCTCAAATGAAATCATTCATTTTTGTTTATAAGCATATTTGTTTGCAGTACATTTGTATCGTGTAATGTGTACTTTATTTTTAAGTTCAATTAATAATTTTAAGTGTCTTTTCATTAAGTTTAGAATGCATAGTTAATTGATGCATTTTCTTTCTAAAAAAACCCCAAAAACAAATAACAGATACCTCCATTGTGATTAGTTTTGGGAGGCCACATGCAATAAAATTTCTATGTAAACTGTCTGAAGTCTTATCTTGCAGGATGAAAACCAATGAAGATAGAAGGCTTCTCACCTTTCCTTCCAGCTTTTCCCCAATAACACATATTATAGATTGTTGTTTTTCAGGTGTCATCAGGACTGATCTAACCAAGAATCTATGATGGTGGCGTTGGACAAATTAAAACAGAATTTATGTTTACCTGATAAATTACTTTCTCCAACGGTGTGTCCGGTCCACGGCGTCATCCTTACTTGTGGGATATTCTCTTCCCCAACAGGAAATGGCAAAGAGCCCAGCAAAGCTGGTCACATGATCCCTCCTAGGCTCCGCCTACCCCAGTCATTCGACCGACGTTAAGGAGGAATATTTGCATAGGAGAAACCATATGGTACCGTGGTGACTGTAGTTAAAGAAAATAAATTATCAGACCTGATTAAAAAACCAGGGCGGGCCGTGGACCGGACACACCGTTGGAGAAAGTAATTTATCAGGTAAACATAAATTCTGTTTTCTCCAACATAGGTGTGTCCGGTCCACGGCGTCATCCTTACTTGTGGGAACCAATACCAAAGCTTTAGGACACGGATGAAGGGAGGGAGCAAATCAGGTCACCTAAATGGAAGGCACCACGGCTTGCAAAACCTTTCTCCCAAAAATAGCCTCAGAAGAAGCAAAAGTATCAAACTTGTAAAATTTGGTAAAAGTGTGCAGTGAAGACCAAGTCGCTGCCCTACATATCTGATCAACAGAAGCCTCGTTCTTGAAGGCCCATGTGGAAGCCACAGCCCTAGTGGAATGAGCTGTGATTCTTTCGGGAGGCTGCCGTCCGGCAGTCTCATAAGCCAATCTGATGATGCTTTTAATCCAAAAAGAGAGAGAGGTAGAAGTTGCTTTTTGACCTCTCCTTTTACCGGAATAAACAACAAACAGGGAAGATGTTTGTCTAAAATCCTTTGTAGCATCTAAATAGAATTTTAGAGCGCGAACAACATCCAAATTGTGCAACAAACGTTCCTTCTTCGAAACTGGTTTCGGACACAGAGAAGGTACGATAATCTCCTGGTTAATGTTTTTGTTAGAAACAACTTTTGGAAGAAAACCAGGTTTAGTACGTAAAACCACCTTATCTGCATGGAACACCAGATAAGGAGGAGAACACTGCAGAGCAGATAATTCCGAAACTCTTCTAGCAGAAGAAATTGCAACTAAAAACAAAACTTTCCAAGATAATAACTTAATATCAACGGAATGCAAGGGTTCAAACGGAACCCCCTGAAGAACTGAAAGAACTAAATTGAGACTCCAAGGAGGAGTCAAAGGTTTGTAAACAGGCTTAATTCTAACCAGAGCCTGAACAAAAGCTTGAACATCTGGCACAGCGGCCAGCTTTTTGTGAAGTAACACAGACAAGGCAGAAATCTGTCCCTTCAGGGAACTTGCAGATAAACCTTTCTCCAATCCTTCTTGAAGGAAGGATAGAATCCTAGGAATCTTAACCTTGTCCCAAGGGAATCCTTTAGATTCACACCAACAGATATATTTTTTCCAAATTTTGTGGTAAATCTTTCTAGTTACAGGCTTTCTGGCCTGAACAAGAGTATCGATAACATTATCTGAGAACCCTCGCTTCGATAAGATCAAGCGTTCAATCTCCAAGCAGTCAGCTGGAGTGAAACCAGATTCGGATGTTCGAACGGACCCTGAACAAGAAGGTCTCGTCTCAAAGGTAGCTTCCAAGGTGGAGCCGATGACATATTCACCAGATCTGCATACCAAGTCCTGCGTGGCCACGCAGGAGCTATCAAGATCACCGACGCCCTCTCCTGATTGATCCTGGCTACCAGCCTGGGGATGAGAGGAAACGGCGGGAACACATAAGCTAGTTTGAAGGTCCAAGGTGCTACTAGTGCATCCACTAGAGCCGCCTTGGGATCCCTGGATCTGGACCCATAGCAAGGAACTTTGAAGTTCTGACGAGAGGCCATCAGATCCATGTCTGGAATGCCCCACAGCTGAGTGACTTGGGCAAAGATTTCCGGATGGAGTTCCCACTCCCCCGGATGCAATGTCTGACGACTCAGAAAATCCGCTTCCCAATTTTCCACTCCTGGGATGTGGATAGCAGACAGGTGGCAGGAGTGAAACTCCGCCCATAGAATGATTTTGGTCACTTCTTCCATCGCCAGGGAACTCCTTGTTCCCCCCTGATGGTTGATGTACGCAACAGTTGTCATGTTGTCTGATTGAAACCGTATGAACTTGGCCCTCGCTAGCTGAGGCCAAGCCTTGAGAGCATTGAATATCGCTCTCAGTTCCAGAATATTTATCGGTAGAAGAGACTCTTCCCGAGACCAAAGACCCTGAGCTTTCAGGGATCCCCAGACCGCGCCCCAGCCCATCAGACTGGCGTCGGTCGTGACAATGACCCACTCTGGTCTGCGGAATGTCATCCCTCGTGACAGGTTGTCCAGGGACAGCCACCAACGGAGTGAGTCTCTGGTCCTCTGATTTACTTGTATCTTCGGAGACAAGTCTGTATAGTCTCCATTCCACTGACTGAGCATGCACAGTTGTAATGGTCTTAGATGAATGCGAGCAAAAGGAACTATGTCCATTGCCGCTACCATCAACCCGATCACTTCCATGCACTGAGCTATGGAAGGAAGAGGAACGGAATGAAGTATCCGACAAGAGTCTAGAAGTTTTGTTTTTCTGGCCTCTGTCAGAAAAATCCTCATTTCTAAGGAGTCTATTATGGTTCCCAAGAAGGGAACCCTTGTTGACGGAGATAGAGAACTCTTTTCCACGTTCACTTTCCATCCGTGAGATCTGAGAAAGGCCAGGACAATGTCCGTGTGAGCCTTTGCTTGAGGAAGGGACGACGCTTGAATCAGAATGTCGTCCAAGTAAGGTACTACAGCAATGCCCCTTGGTCTTAGCACAGCTAGAAGGGACCCTAGTACCTTTGTGAAAATCCTTGGAGCAGTGGCTAATCCGAAAGGAAGCGCCACGAATTGGTAATGTTTGTCCAGGAATGCGAACCTCAGGAACCGATGATGTTCCTTGTGGATAGGAATATGTAGATACGCATCCTTTAAATCCACCGTGGTCATGAATTGACCTTCCTGGATGGAAGGAAGAATTGTTCGAATGGTTTCCATCTTGAACGATGGAACCTTGAGAAACTTGTTTAAGATCTTGAGATCTAAGATTGGTCTGAACGTTCCCTCTTTCTTGGGAACTATAAACAGATTGGAGTAGAACCCCATCCCTTGTTCTCCTAATGGAACAGGATGAATCACTCCCATTTTTAACAGGTCTTCTACACAATGTAAGAATGCCTGTCTTTTTATGTGGTCTGAAGACAACTGAGACCTGTGGAACCTCCCCCTTGGAGGAAGTCCCTTGAATTCCAGAAGATAACCTTGGGAGACTATTTCTAGCGCCCAAGGATCCAGAACATCTCTTGCCCAAGCCTGAGCGAAGAGAGAGAGTCTGCCCCCCACCAGATCCGGTCCCGGATCGGGGGCCAACATTTCATGCTGTCTTGGTAGCAGTGGCAGGTTTCTTGGCCTGCTTTCCCTTGTTCCAGCCTTGCACTGGTCTCCAAGCTGGCTTGGCTTGAGAAGAATTACCCTCTTGCTTAGAGGACGTAGCACCTTGGGCTGGTCCGTTTCTACGAAAGGGATGAAAATTAGGTTTATTTTTTGCCTTGAAAGGCCGATCCTGAGGAAGGGCGTGGCCCTTACCCCCAGTGATATCAGAGATAATCTCTTTCAAGTCAGGGCCAAACAGCGTTTTCCCCTTGAAAGGAATGTTAAGTAGCTTGTTCTTGGAAGACGCATCAGCCGACCAAGATTTCAACCAAAGCGCTCTGCGCGCCACAATAGCAAACCCAGAATTCTTAGCCGCTAACCTAGCCAATTGCAAAGTGGCGTCTAGGGTGAAAGAATTAGCCAATTTGAGAGCATTGATTCTGTCCATAATCTCCTCAAAAGGAGGAGAATCACTATCGACCGCCTTTATCAGCTCATCGAACCAGAAACATGCGGCTGTAGCGACAGGGACAATGCATGAAATTGGTTGTAGAAGGTAACCCTGCTGAACAAACATCTTTTTAAGCAAACCTTCTAATTTTTTATCCATAGGATCTTTGAAAGCACAACTATCCTCTATGGGTATAGTGGTGCGTTTGTTTAAAGTGGAAACCGCTCCCTCGACCTTGGGGACTGTCTGCCATAAGTCCTTTCTGGGGTCGACCATAGGAAACAATTTTTTAAATATGGGGGGAGGGACGAAAGGAATACCGGGCCTTTCCCATTCTTTATTAACAATGTCCGCCACCCGCTTGGGTATAGGAAAAGCTTCTGGGAGCCCCGGCACCTCTAGGAACTTGTCCATTTTACATAGTTTCTCTGGGATGACCAACTTGTCACAATCATCCAGAGTGGATAATACCTCCTTAAGCAGAATGCGGAGATGTTCCAACTTAAATTTAAATACAATCACATCAGGTTCAGCTTGTTGAGAAATGTTCCCTGAATCAGTAATTTCTCCCTCAGACAAAACCTCCCTGGCCCCATCAGACTGGGTTAGGGGCCCTTCAGAAATATTATTATCAGCGTCGTCATGCTCTACAGTATCTAAAACAGAGCAGTCGCGCTTACGCTGATAAGTGTTCATTTTGGCTAAAATGTTTTTGACAGAATTATCCATTACAGCCGTTAATTGTTGCATAGTAAGGAGTATTGGCGCGCTAGATGTACTAGGGGCCTCCTGAGTGGGCAAGACTGGTGTAGACGAAGGAGGGAATGATGCAGTACCATGCTTACTCCCCTCACTTGAGGAATCATCTTGGGCATCATTGTCATTGTCACATAAATCACATTTATTTAAATGAATAGGAATTCTGGCTTCCCCACATTCAGAACACAGTCTATCTGGTAGTTCAGACATGTTAAACAGGCATAAACTTGATAACAAAGTACAAAAAACGTTTTAAATTAAAACCGTTACTGTCACTTTAAATTTTAAACAGAACACACTTTATTACTGCAATTGCGAAAAAACATGAAGGAATTGTTCAAAATTCACCAAATTTTCACCACAGTGTCTTAAAGCCTTAAAAGTATTGCACACCAAATTTGGAAGCTTTAACCCTTAAAATAACGGAACCGGAGCCATTTTAAACTTTAACCCCTTTACAGTCCCTGGTATCTGCTTTGCTGAGACCCAACCAAGCCCCAAGGGGAATACGATACCAAATGACGCCTTCAGAAAGTCTTTTCTAAGTATCAGAGCTCCTCTCACATGCGACTGCATGCCATGCCTCTCAAAAACAAGTGCGCAACACCGGCGCGAAAATGAGGCTCTGCCTATGCTTTGGGAAGCCCCTAAAGAATAAGGTGTCTAAAACAGTGCCTGCCGATAATATTATATCAAAATACCCAGATAAAATGATTCCTCAAGGCTAAATATGTGTTAATAATCAATCGATTTAGCCCAGAAAAAGTCTACAGTCTTAATAAGCCCTTTTTGAAGCCCTTATTTACGATCGTAATAAACATGGCTTACCGGATCCCATAGGGAAAATGACAGCTTCCAGCATTACATCGTCTTGTTAGAATGTGTCATACCTCAAGCAGCAAGAGACTGCTCACTGTTCCCCCAACTGAAGTTAATTGCTCTCAACAGTCCTGTGTGGAACAGCCATGGATTTTAGTGACGGTTGCTAAAATAATTTTCCTCATACAAACAGAAATCTTCATCTCTTTTCTGTTTCTGAGTAAATAGTACATACCAGCACTATTTCAAAATAACAAACTCTTGATTGAATAATAAAAACTACAGTTAAACACTAAAAAAACTCTAAGCCATCTCCGTGGAGATGTTGCCTGTACAACGGCAAAGAGAATGACTGGGGTAGGCGGAGCCTAGGAGGGATCATGTGACCAGCTTTGCTGGGCTCTTTGCCATTTCCTGTTGGGGAAGAGAATATCCCACAAGTAAGGATGACGCCGTGGACCGGACACACCTATGTTGGAGAAATAAGTATAAAATGTATCACAATAGAGATGTAAAATTGGGCATTAGGCCAAAATAATATATATATCATAAAGGGGTAAATAATAATATAGGGCAAGCAACATAAGTTTAAGTAAGGGGGCGAGTGGGATGATGCAATGATAGAGGCACATCCCAACTTGAAGTTAATAACTGTGAATGTGGTTTCTACTGCAGATGGAGTGTTGTAGTGTGAAGTAAATATATGCCTGGTTTTAATCTCTTTTCATTCCTTTGAGGGTCTTGGAAAAAAACAAAGTGGTTCAAAGAGAGAGATTTGGTAAAGCAAAAGCAAAGACCAGATGCTAAAAGCAAGGACCAGATGCCAAAAGATGACAACAAAGAACTTCAGTGAACCATTATAACTTTTGTTTTACAGGCACAATTCACACTTTATTAATAAAGATTTTACTACACACATACCCATCTAGTGTACCCACACTCACACACTCATACATGAACTTTTAATCTTTCCCAATTTTAAGACCATTGTATAAATGTTGCTAATGGGGTTTAGCATAGGATTTTGTGTTTCTATGTATAATTTTAAATTATTTTTTTTAATGAATTGTATAAAGATAGACTAGGAATTGACAGTCCTAGGAAAGTACAGAAGAGCTCATATCGCCGAGGGAATGATATTCCTAAGGGATGGTGGGAGAATTTTCCCTGTGTTCTTCTGTACTAGTGGGTATAACTAGAAAACGGGGCAACATAGGAGAAGAAAAAGTGAGGGAATGTAGTGACATTTTATCACTGGAATATTCACCTAGCTGATCTTAAAATCCCTTCCCCCAGGTACACCTTTCTCTCTGAACTAAAGACACTCCCAATAGCCTTTGACTGGCATTTGATAAACCACTCCCTATTGAATTAGGGTATAAAGAACTGGAACACTCTATCTCTCTCTCTTTTTCTTCTTATCTTGTGCATGCTGAAAAGATGGCTGATGGTGGACACACTGAAGAATGCGGCTAAGTATATTCCTATGATTATTTTAGTAGTGTTGGACAAACTGGGGTTATTGTAGTAAAGTTGTCCTGTATTAAATATGTGGACTGTTTTGCTGTAAAATAGATGTGTATATACTGTATACCTGTAAATATTTATCTTATTATTAACATATATTGATTCCAAATAAACTGTTTGGAAACAATGGAGACCCTCTCATAGAGTTTATTTCACAACTTACCTGTATTGGTTTACTAAATTAGAATTATATTTTAAATTAATTAATAACCACAGATACGCAGAGTAACTGGTTTACAAGCTTGAATAAGAGTATCAATGACACTCTCAGGTAAACCTCTCTTAGCTAAGACTAAGTGTTCAATCTCCACGCAGTCAGCCTCAGAGAATCTAGATTTTGATGAACAAATGGACCTTGTAACAGCAGGTCTCTGCGACAAGGTAGCTTCCACTGAGGAGATGAGGACATCCCCACTAGATCCGCAAACCACTTCCTTCGCGGTCACAATGGAGCAATCAGGATTACTGATACCTGCTCCTGCTTGATGAGGGCCACCACTCGAGAAAGAAGCGGTAATGGAGGAAAAAGATATATGAGTTTGAACCTCCAGGGCACTGCTAGTGCGTCTATTAGATCCCTGTGGGATCCCTCGACCTCGACACGTACCAGGGTAGCTCGGTATTGAGATGGGACGCCATGAGATCTATCTCCGGCTTCCCCCTCTTGCTGCATATCTCTGCAAACACCTTGGGATGGAGAGACCATTCCCCTGGGTGGAAGGATTGCCTGCTGAGAAAATCTGCCTCCCAGTTGTCCACACCCAGAATATGAATCGCTGACAGCAAACAGCTGTGGGCCTCTGCCCACTCCAGAATCTGAGATAATTCCTTCATCGCCAAGGAACTTCTCGTTCCCCCCTGATGGTTGATGTAAGCCACTGAGGATATATTGTCTGATTAGAATCTGATAAACTGGGACAAACCCAGAAGTTGCCAAGCCTTTAAGGCATTGAAGATTGCCTGTCGTTCCAAAATTGATAGGGAGGGAGGAATCCTCTTGAGTCCACGACCCCTGTGCCTTCCTGTCACCCCAAACAGCTCCCCATACGGATAGGCTTGTGTTCGTAGTCACAATCTCCCAGGATGGTCTTAAGAAGCACATCCCTCGTGCAGGTGATCTGGACAGAGCCACCAAGAGAGATTCTCTCGACCGGCTGTCTAATACAATCTGTAGAGACAGATCAGAATGATCGCCATTCCACTGTCTCAGCATGCACAGTTGTAAAGGTCTGAGACGGAACCTGGCAAAAGGAATGATGTCCATGCAGGACACGATGAGACCAATCACCTCCATACACTAAGCCACCTCCATACACTAAGCCACAGAGGGACTCAAGGAGGTCCAGAGGGCAAGACATGCTGAAGTTAGCTTGCAATGTCTCTGGTCTGTTAGAAATATCCTCATGGATATGGAGTCTATTATAGTACCCAGGAATTCCACCCTGGTACTTGGGGTAAGAGAACTCTTTCTTTTAAGTTTATCTTCCATCCATGTGATTGAAGAAGACTGAGAAGGACTCAGAGTATTCTTCAGTAAGACAAAAAGATGGTGCTTGCACCAGAATATCATCCAAGTATGGGGCTACTGTAATACCCTGAGTTCTGACAAGAGCTAGAAGACCCCCCAGAACCTTTGTAAGGATTCTTGAAGCAGTAGCTAGGCCAAACGGAAGGGCAATGAACTGGAAGTGCTGATCTAGGTAATCAAACCTCAGGAATTGAAAGTGTTCCCTGTGGATTGGAGCATGAAGGTAAGCGTCCAGATCTATAGTGGTCATAAACTGGCCTTCCTGAACTAAAGGAAGGATGGACCTTATCGTCTCCATCTTGAAGGAAGGGACTCTGAGAAATTTGTTTAAGCACTTTAGGTCCAGAATTGGGCGGAAAGTTCCCTCCTTCTTTGGGACCACGAAAAGGAGGATAGGTTCCGAACGCACTGCTCCTATGTCGAAAGGCAAAGAATGACTGGGGTAATGAGGAAGTGGGAGGGATATTTAAGCCCTTGGCTGGGGTGTCTTAGCCTCCTCCTGGTGGCCAGGTGTTGTATTTCTGTCAGGGTGCCAGGAATGAGACTGAAATAAGAAGTGCAAAAATAAGTACACCTTTATTAATAACAAAGAAATAATAAAAAGTCCAAAAGTCAAATAACAAGCCAGGAGTCAAAGCCAGAGCTGGTAGTCAGACGAGCCGAGTCAGGAGCCAAAGCGAGTAGTGAGACGAGCCGCGTCAGGAACCAGTAAGGACATCAGACAGCCAGGTAATACACAGAAACAGGAACTCACAAACAGGTCTGAGAAAACTCAAGGGCAAAGCATACTGAACAGAAGCCCTTTAAATAATAAGTGATGACATCACAATTCTGAGACTGCAACCTGTCTCACACGGATGATGTACAACAGTCTGGCCATAAGAGGGCGTGCAGGAAATGAGCAGCATCACACACTCTGCACCAGATTCAGCAAGAAAAGGTAAGCAACATGGCTGCCAGCAGCACATGGCAAACAAAGCAGGGAAAAAACCCTGACAGTACCCTCCCCTCAACGACCCCTCCCCCGCGGAAGGACAAAAGGCTTATTGGGGAAATGGGCATGGAAGGCATGGAGGAGGGCGGGAGCATGAACATCAGAGGAGGGAACCCATGAACGCTCCTCAGGACCGTAGCCCCTCCAGTGAACCAAATACTGTACACGGCCCCTGGACATACAAGAGTCAATAATGCTGCTGACCTCATACTGCTCATGGTTGTCAACAAAGATAGGACGGGGATGAGGCAACACAGTGCTAAACCGATTACAAACCAATGGTTTCAAGAAGGAGACATGAAAAACATTGGAGATGTGCAGTGCAGGAGGAAGGTCAAGAGTTTAAGCCACAGGATTGACCCGTATGAGTATTCGAAAAGGACCAACATAACGAGGAGCCAGTTTATTGGAAAGCACACGAAGGTTCAAGTTTCGAGAGGACAGCCAAACCCTCTCACCAACCTGGTAGGAAACTGCAGGCAGACGCCTACGATCAGCCTGGAACTTTTGGCGCTGCATAGAACGATGAAGGCAATCCTGAATCTGCACCCACGTGGAACGAATTTGCTCCTCCAAAGCAGGAATACCCTGAGACATGAATGAATCGGGCAACAAGAACTATGAACGGGGATAACTGGGAGGAAGCATTAATAGCACTATTACGAACGAACTCTGCTCAAGGTAACAGTTCAGACCAATTATTGTGGTGATCTGAGACATAGCAACGGAGGAACTGTTCCAGAGCTTGATTAGACCGTTCTGCAGCCCCATTAGATTGAGGGTGATATGCCGAGGAGAAGGAAAGCTGGATCCCCATTTGAGCACAAAAGGAACGCCAAAATCTGGAGACAAACTGGCTACCCCAGCCCGACACTATCTCCTTGGGTAACCCATGTAAACGGAAGACCTCCCGGGCAAAAATTGAAGCAAGCTCCTGAGCGGTAGGCAGACAACGGAACAGGAGGCTTCCGCAAGTGCTCCTTGAAAGAGGGCCTCTCTCTGAGTTTGATGTCAATTAGGATAAAAAAAGACACCAATTCCTTGAGATCCTCTGGTAAATCTCTGGCAGCAACTTCGTCTTTAATCGCATCAGAGAGCCCATGAAAGAAGGCAGCAATAAGGGCTTCATTGTTCCAACCTACCTCTGCGGCAAGCGTACGGAACTCAATGGTGTACTGAGCAACAGTTCTCCTATCTTGCTGAATGGACATGAGTCATTTAGCAGCAGAGGAGGAGTGAGCCGGAACATCAAATACCCTTCGAAAGGAGGCCACAAATTCAGGGTAATTTGAAATCACAGGTTTATTAGTCTCCCACAAGGGATTAGCCCAGGCAAGAGCTGTATCAGAGAGTAACGAGATGAGAAATCCCACCTTAGTTCTGTCAGAGGGAAACGCCTGAGGTAACATCTCAAGGTAAATGCCAACCTGGTTCAAAAACCCTCTGCACTGAATAGGATCGCCTCTATATCGCTGAGGTAGAGGTGCAGAACCGGACATGCTCCTGGTAGGACTAGGTGCAGCAGCGGAAACAGGAGCAGCCATAACTTGTGGAACACTCTGGTCCAAATGTGCAGTGCGAGTCAGCAAGGTTTGCAGGGCTAGTGCAAATTTATCCAAGCGGTGATCCTGTTCATCCATCCTGGAAATTATGGTAGGTAACGGTGGATTATTAGCACCATCAGGATCCATGGCCCTTGCATAATGTCAGTGTGCCAGGAATCAGACAGACGAGAAGTGCAAAAATAATCACACCTTTATTAATAACAAAGAAATAATAAAAGGTCCACAAGTCAAATAACAAGCCAGGAGTCAAAGCCAGAGCTGGTAGTCAGACGAGCCGAGTCAGGAGCCAAAGCGAGTAGTCAGATGAGCCGAGTCAGGAACCAAGAGGGACGTCAGGCAGCCAGGTAAAACACAGGAACAGGAACTCACAATTCTGAGACCGCAACCTGTCTCACACGGATGATGTACAACAGTCTGGCCATAAGAGGGCGTGCAGGAAATGAGCAGCATCACACACTCTGCACCAGATTCAGCAAGAAAAGGTAAGCAAAATGGCTGCCAGCAGCACATGGCAAACAAAGCAGGGAAAAAACCCTGACAATTACCCAAAAGTAAGGAATGAAGCCGTGCACTCTCCCTATCTTACGAAGGAAAGTATGCTTTTTGGAGAACATTTTGATATGTCTCAAATGGGATTTAGCAATAATTTTATATTTTTATTTCAATAAATCATCTATTGCTTTCATATGATTTGTATGAGTCCTACTGCAATGTTATGCATCTCTTTCACACACTTAAAATACAGCAAATTATCTCTTGCAAGGTAAAAACTTCCATTAGAAAATTCAACCAAGAGCTTTATAGCACTAGCAAGATTTCATTCATTAGGTAACTGGGCCCCTAAATAGCAAGGGACATTACAGTAAAAATAACATGGTATCACAAATTAGAGTCTTTTATTTTTTGCATTAAAATGTCCCTTTAATATTCAAGGTCCAGCAAATCTTCAATATTTGTTTTAAATGAGCAAACAAAGCCAACATTATGGTAATGAGTAGTAATATACTGCGATTAGTTCTTACCTCAAGTACCACCACCACTCTACCCCCTGCTAACCCCATCAGGAGGTGCGTCATGTGGGCGTAACCTTCAGGGGTTACCTGGCAACCTCCAAGAGGATCTCCGCGGGCAGCATCAAAACCAGCAGATACCAGAACCAGCTGTGGGTTAAACTGAGGAAAAACAATGATGTTGTCAACCGAGATCTCTGATTACTCAGTTATATATGTCTAGTTTTTATCTCCTCACCTCATAGGCAATGGGCATCACTACTCTGTGAAAAGCCATTAGATACTCTGGGTCGCCCATCTTTGCACCATTCCAGGGGATGTTCACATTGAATCCCTCTCCCTGACCAGTACCGACCTTATCATGTGCAGCATCCTCAGAACATGGAAAAAAGAGACCGTGATCATATCGATGGATGGACACGTATAGCACACTAACAAAGACACATAATGTTAGTGTACTCACAAATAAAGACATGCATGCTCATATAAATAATCTCATACATAATGACCTTGCATCTTCCTGGAAGATATGTTGTGTGCCGTTTCCATGGTGAACGTCCCAATCGAGAATCATCACCCTAAGATGAAAGCAAATATTATATTGAGCCAAAGTATAGACCTTGGATAGATACCATCTTTGTTAAAGTTTAAAATAAGACATTTTTAAAGATAATTTGTAAAAGAATCATTAATGCAGGACAGGATGCCAGGCAAAAAGCAATCAGAGGGACATAAAAAGGAAAAAAAAAGAGAAAAGTTAATCTTACATGACTTCCATCTTAGATTTTACAATAGTGTTCTCCACAGAAAATTTTGCCAGATGGGTGGTATTATGAAGTAGCCAGGTAGGGCTGTGTAATACTTTGCAATATTATAACATTTTCTGTCATTTAATTATGGCACTTCAAGGTATATAAAAATCAATTTTTTTTAATTTCATGATTCAGATAGAGCATGCAATTTTAAGCAACTTTCTAACTCCTATAATAAATTTTACTTTGTTCTCTACCTATCTTTATTTGAAAAGCAGAAATATAAGATAAGTAGCTGGCCCATTTTTGGATCCGAACCTGGGTAGCACTTGCTGATTGGTTACTACTCTTAGCCACCAATCAGCAATAGCTACCTAGGTGCTAAACCAAGAATTATTTAAAAAAAAAATTGGACAAAAAAGTTATAAGGGATTAATGATATGAGGTCTCAGGTGTTAGCAAAAAAAAGATGTATGTGTGTGTGTATATATATATATATATATATATATATATATATATATATATATATATATATATATATATATATATATATATATATTTATATGTGCATATATGTATTTAAAGATATATAAACACTTAAAAACACAAATACATATGTACTCACATACAGACATATATATATAAGTGCATTGGGGCCGTTTTCAGTTAAAGGGACACTGATTTTGTGATTCAGATAGAGCAACTTTATAATTTACTCTTATTAGCAAATGTTCTTCATTCTCTTGGTATCTTTATTTGAAAAGCAAGAATGTAAGATTAGATGCCAGCCCATTTTTGTTGAACAACCTGGGTTGTTCTTGCTAATTGGTGAATACATTAATCCACTAATAAACAAGTGCTGTAAAGCATTCTGGACTTTCTTTTTCAAATAAAGATAGCAAGAGAAAGAAGAAAAATTGATAATAGGAGTAAATCAGAAAGTTGCTTAAAGTTGCATGCTCTATCTGAATCACAAAAGAAAAAATGTGGGTTCAGTGTCCTTTTAAGTAGATGAAAACATGTATAGATATCCTTATAAATAGTCATGTATATAAATAGATGTATATAAATTTGCTCTACTGACTTCTATGGGGGATTAGGTTATCGCAAGTGCGATATTCTGAGTTCTGATTTCTTATGCGTGGCGGTTTAGCGCACAAGCTAAAACAGTTTCCGTTCAACTCATAATACGAGCGCAACCCGACACGTGCAAAAAGTTTACTTCTAGCAGAGTAATAGCACTCCACTTGTAATCTGGCCCTAAATAGGTTCTGGGGAGAACACTCCAGTAAATAGTTAGAAAAAACTTAAAATGAGGACACAGTTTGGTGCATGTTGTCATGGATACAAGCCAGAAACCAAATACGAGAAATTTCTACATCTTCAACCATAACCCTGAGTAATACTTACCAGTGAGAACCCCCTCTTTGAGAGGCGTAAACAGAACAGACCACGCCCACATTTTAACCCTATTACAATCTTTCATAACCGCTAACCCCTCCTACTCCTAGATATGTCCATCATAAAAAGTAGACAGGAGCAAGAGGGAGGGAAGCTGGTAAGTTTTAATCAGGGACATTGGACTAAGTATAGAAATTTCTTGTATTTGGTTTATAATTTCTAGTTATTTTTGCCCTCCCAGGCAATACTTAACAGTGAGAAAGTTTGGAGGAAAGTGCACTAAGTAGCAGCAAAAAAAAAACATGAAAATGAAATGTATGTCAGCAAATGCAAGAAGCATGATGGGTAAAATGGGGGAGCTGGAGCTCTTAGTTGCAGAAGAAGACTATGATATTATCAGTGTAACTGAAACTTAGTGGGATGATTCACATGACTGGGCAGTTAGCTTAGAGGGGTATACATTATTTAGGAGGGACAGGAATAATAAAGAGGTGAAGGAATCTGCATGTATATTAGACCTGACCTTAAACCTACAATAAAGGAAGATATTTATTATAATACAGGCGACAATGTAGAGACTCTGTGGGTTAAAATAAGGAATGGGGGAAAAAATCCTAAACAAATATTACTAGGAACATGCTACAAGCCCCTAACATTAGTGACATGGAGGAAATTCAACTACTAATGCAAATAGGTAAGGCTGCTAATAACAGTGCTGTAATTATGGGAGATTTAAACTACCCTGATATAAACTGGGCCAATGAAACTAGTAATACAACTAATACAATGTATTCTCTAATAAAAATACATAGGATAAATGGATAACATTTAAAACTCTGTTAAATAAATACACATACCACATGATTATAAAAGTAAAAGAAAATAAATCCAAGCCAATGAGGCTAAATAAAAATGTGTTAGGAGAAATTAGGAAAAAACAAAGGGCATTTAAAGTATTCAGAAAATAGTACAGATTCAACATACCAAATACATAAGGAATGTAACAAAGCATGCAAAAAAAGCAATCAAATTAGTGAAAACAGAAAATGAAAGATCAATTGTAAACCATAAAAGGTTTTTTTATTTAAAGGGACACTGAACCCACGTTTTTTTTTTTCATGATTTAGATAAGGCATGCAATTTTAAGCAACTTTCTTATTTACTCCTATTATCAATTTTTCTTCATTATCTTGCTAGCTTCATTTGAAAAGCAAGAATGTAAGTTTAGATGCCGGCCCATCTTTGGTTCACAACCTGGGTTGTGCTTGCCGATTGGTGTCTAAATGCACCCACCAATAAACAAGTGCTGTCCAAGGTCTAAGCCAAAAATTGTCTGGCTCCTTAACTTAGATGCCTTCTTTTTCAAATAAAGATAGCAAGAGAACAAAGAAAAAATGATAATAGGAATAAATTAGAAAGTTGCTTAAAATTGCATGCTCTTACTGAATCATGAAATATTTTTGTGGGGGTTTATAGTATGCCTTTAACCCCTTAAGGCCTGGGCATTTTAGACAAAACTTCCCCATAAGACCAGAGCATTTTTAGCATTTTTGCCATCACTACATTTAAACAGAAATATAGCCTTTTTTATATTTACCTATCAAAACTATATATATTTTTTTAAGTAGACAACCCAAAGTATTGGTTTAGGCCCATTTTGGTATATTTCATGCCACCATTTCACCGCCAAATGTGATCAAATTTAAAAAATCGTATTTTTTTTCCCCAATTTTAGGTTTCTCACTGAAATTATTTACAAACAGCTTGTGCAATCATGGCACAAATGGTTGTTAATGGTTCTCTGAGATTCCCTTTGTTCAGAAATAGCAGACAAATATGGCTTTGGCATTGCTTTTTGGTAATTAGAAGGCCGCTAAATGCTGCTGTGCATCACACTTGTATTATGGAGCTGCTGTCAAGTTTAAAAGGTACGTTTTTTTCACAAAAGGAGTGAAATGTAAATTTTGATGAATTAAAGTGCCCCTGTTTTTAATCGAATTTTTAAAAACCGGGCACTTTAGCATCAAAATTGACATTCACTTTAATTAGGTACCTTGTAGGGTTCATTTTAGCTTTAATGTAGAGATCAGCCTCCCACCTGACACATCCTACCCCCTGATCCCTCTCTGACCCCTCTCAAACAGCTGTCTTCCCTGCCCCCCCCCCAAAGGTTTTATTTAATTATAAAAAAAACAAACAAAAAAAACCTTTTATTTTTATACTCACTGACTTTCTTTTTAAAATATTTTCTGCAGGATAGTATCCCCCCTCAAACAAGTCTCTAAACCTCCCCCCTCTGCCTATTTGCCGGCATCTTAGGTACTGGCAGTACACAGTTTGCTGCAATTATTAATTTAAAATTCTCATTTTTTCTGTAGTGTAGCTGCCCCCCCTCAATACCCTACCACCCTCCCCCTCCCAGATCCCTTTAGGGCAACGGATACTACATAGAAATCCTCCTCATTGCCACTACCTCCCTTCTTTCCCCTCAATGACGCAGGTATTATTTTTTTTTGGGGGGTGAGGTAGCGTGACGTAGTGGTCCCACCTGCACCCGCCCTCCTCCCGCATCCTACAGCGATGAGTCGCCCACGCACCTTCCTCCTTACCCTCCCACCCACCAACGATCAGCACCACCGTTGTCCGATGCAGAGAGGGCCACAGAGTTGCATTGGTAACTCTGCAAATCTATTGTGGGGCATGCAGAAATAGCGCAATCTCACAATTTTTGAGCGAAATCACGGCAGAGAGAAGCCCAGGAATGAAGGGACGTACAGGGTATGTCGCTGGTCCTTAAGGGCATAACGACCAACCGTTGTACAGGGTACGGCGCTGGTCGTTAAGGGGTTAAGTATACAAATGGCAAAAAATCTAAGGAGGACAATTTAGGTACATTAACATTTGTGAAGGGGTAGCCTGATTAACAGTGACAAAGCTGAGGTGCTAAACCAGTTCTTTTCTTCAGTATACTCAAGAGAGGAACCAATGTGAAATACATTGAAACAAACTAGAACATACAAGCCCATACCATTAACTGGGTTATCTCTACAAGATATCAGGAAAAAAATGGATAATATGAAGGTTAATAAAACTCCAGGCCCAGATGGAATTACACCCAAGGGTTTTACAGGAACTTAGCACTGTTATAGACAAACCTCTACTCTTAAAGGGACAGTCTACTCCATAATTCTTATTGTTTAAAAATATAATCCCTTTATTACCCATTCCCCAGTTTTATATAACCATCACGGTTATATTAATATACTTTTTTACCTCTGTGACTACCTTATATCTAAGCCTTTGCAGACTGCCCCCTTATTTCAGTTCTTTTGACAGACTTGAGCACAATTTTATTTATATGGCACACATGAACTAACACCCTCTAGCTATGTAAAACTGTCAAATGCTTTAAAATAAGAGGCGTCTTCAAGGGCTTAGAAATTAGCATATGAGCCTAACTAGGTTCAGCTTTCAACAAAGAATACCAAGAGAACAAAGTAAAGTTGATGATAAAAGTAAATTGAAAAGTTGTTTAAAATGTCATGCCCTATCTGATTAAGGAAAGTTTAATTTTGACTAGACTGTCCCTTTAATGTTTCAAGACGCATTATCCTCAGGCATAATACCCTAGGACTGGTGTAAAGCTGATGTGGTGCCACTTTTTAAAAAATTGTGTCCAATTTATTCCTGAATGGTTGGAACTGGAGAGACTTGAACTTTCAAGATAGCAGAACTCAAACCTTGCAGAAAGCCATGATGCAAAAACGCAAACAGATTAAATAGACTTGATAAATGTAGGTACATTATGCAGAAGCATCCAGTGGAAAAAACAAAATTTATGCTTACCTGATAAATTCCTTTCTCCTGTAGTGTAGTCAGTCCACGGGTCATCCATTACTTATGGGATTATAACTCCTCCCTAACAGGAAGTGCAAGAGGATCACCCAAGCAGAGCTGCTATATAGCTCCTCCCCTCTACGTCATACCCAGTCATTCGACCGAAACCAAACGAGAAAGGAGAAACTATAGGGTGCAGTGGTGACTGGAGTTTAATTTAAAAATTTAGACCTGCCATAAAAAACAGGGCGGGCCGTGGACTGACTACACTACAGGAGAAAGGAATTTATCAGGTAAGCATAAATTTTGTTTTCTCCTGTTAAGTGTAGTCAGTCCACGGGTCATCCATTACTTATGGGATACCAATACCAAAGCTAAAAGTACACCGGATGACGGGAGGGACAGGCAGGATCTTTACACGGAAGGAACCACTGCCTGAAGAACCTTTCTCCCAAAAACAGCCTCCGAAGAAGCAAAAGTGTCAAATTTGTAAAATTTGGAAAAAGTGTGAAGTGAAGACCAAGTTGCAGCCTTGCAAATCTGTTCAACAGAGGCCTCATTCTTAAAGGCCCAAGTGGAAGCCACAGCTCTAGTAGAATGGGCTGTAATTCTTTCAGGAGGCTGCTGTCCAGCAGTCTCATAGGCTAAACGTATTATGCTACGAAGCCAGAAAGAGAGAGAGGTAGCAGAAGCTTTTTTTTTTTTTAAATTTAACTGTTTTTATTAGATTTTTGAAACAAAGGTACAAAGAAAGAAACATAATACAGTAGTACATATATTTTACATCTGAGCAGAAAAACAGTGTAAGGCTATTGAGGTGGTACAAAATCATGACAGGTAGCTATATTTGCAAATTATTTGTCATAACCAAGAAAAAATGCGTGGTATTCATCATGTAGAAGATTACAACTATACAAG